>NW_022196822.1:0-158814 GCF_008641045.1 Pistacia vera
AATTCCATCTATATCCTTTAATTCATCACAATCACACCCCCACACCAACATATTCTCCATGAAATTTCCTTACATTTTACTCCCCACTTTTCCTACTAATTAGGGGTAGAATGGTCAAATTGCCCTTATGGAAGAAAATATCTAAAACTTCCATAAATTTTTCAGCCGACCCGTCGCCGCGACGAAACACTCCAACGGCTCACCGTGGGCTTAAAACACCTCTTCGCCGCGGCGAAGCTTCTTCTTCACTCCAGTGAAGCCTGTAACCCTAAAATTTCGCCAATTCTTCATTATTTCCAAAGCAAACACCCAACCAAACCAATACCTCCATTCAACTAAGGGCCAACCAAACAATTTTAATAATAAACCGACTCAAATAAAAGCAAAATAAGAAACGTTAGCTACATACCTCAAGTGGGGCGTTACAGTAATTATGGTACAATTATCAGAATTATTTCTTATAAACTGATATTAATAAACTCGAGATATATTATATATTTTCTCTGATTCTGTATTTTTAATGTCTAGTGTCTAGTACTGAAAATATTATTATTAACTGTTTACTTTATTAGTTCATTTATGATACATTAAAACTAATAATTAATAAATGAATTGATACCATGAACTAATAATTGTTTTAATATTGTAAAGCGGAAAATTGATCTGATACTATAAAACTAATAACTGATACTGAACACATCATAAATTTTAACTGATACATTAACAAATATGATCAACACATATCAAATCGTTAAACAGTCAAACATACACCCATCTTAATGAAGAACTTTTGTTATGAATGTGCTTCCTAGTTCCTATAACAATGTAATCTCTGTTATGACCTTTATTTCTTGCAAAATTTGGAAACAATTATACCCATCAAAACTAAATTCTGAAAATAGTTACAAGAATCGGATGACTAATAGTTGAACAATATAATTTACATAAGCATTTCAAATGTTTTCTTTTAAAATACAACTCATTAACTGTGCATAAAATTGCATGACAGTAATAAGTCACAAGAACCAATCAATTATGGAAACATCTTCTTGCAAGTGTGATGCAAGAGTGACTGTAAAAAACCTTTAAGTGTTTTCTCATCCGATACCTTTAGAAGGTGAGCAACTTTGCAGAATCCTGCATGATATCTATATACACATTCTACATTTATTGTTGGTTTCATCCCATTCCTACAAGGTTTTGGCCTTGTTAGAGTCCATTGCCCATATGGCCAATGAATGCATGTAATTTAGCACTCTAAAACAATCAATGGTGGTCCAAGCTTCAGGAGTTTAGAAAGAATAACTACGTAGAAAACAACAATGAGTCAGTCAATTATCAGGAACAAATAGTTTTTGAGCAGATATTTTTCAGTGTAAATTATGCAGAATGTAAAGTTTCCAATTGTAGTCGACAAAAATTTATCCTTAAGGTAGTAACCTGACAATGCAGGACGTAAAGGATGCAAATGGGTATTTAGTCCTTATCTTCTACATTTTAGGATTGAGTATTTGAGTCCTTGGTATCCCTTTCTTGATTTCTCCTCTTAACCTATTAATTTCAATCTCTCACCCTATATAGAATCCTATATTATCTATCTATGATATTCTTCTCCCCCTCCATCACCTAAGGAGCAAAAATATTATCTACTAGACATTATAATTACCGGAGTTNTACAACTCATTAACTGTGCATAAAATTGCATGACAGTAATAAGTCACAAGAACCAATCAATTATGGAAACATCTTCTTGCAAGTGTGATGCAAGAGTGACTGTAAAAAACCTTTAAGTGTTTTCTCATCCGATACCTTTAGAAGGTGAGCAACTTTGCAGAATCCTGCATGATATCTATAAACACATTCTACATTTATTGTTGGTTTCATCCCATTCCTACAAGGTTTTGGCCTTGTTAGAGTCCATTGCCCATATGGCCAATGAATGCATGTAATTTAGCACTCTAAAACAATCAATGGTGGTCCAAGCTTCAGGAGTTTAGAAAGAATAACTACGTAGAAAACAACAATGAGTCAGTCAATTATCAGGAACAAATAGTTTTTGAGCAGATATTTTTCAGTGTAAATTATGCAGAATGTAAAGTTTCCAATTGTAGTCGACAAAAATTTATCCTTAAGGTAGTAACCTGACAATGCAGGACGTAAAGGATGCAAATGGGTATTTAGTCCTTATCTTCTACATTTTAGGATTGAGTATTTGAGTCCTTGGTATCCCTTTCTTGATTTCTCCTCTTAACCTATTAATTTCAATCTCTCACCCTATATAGAATCCTATATTATCTATCTATGATATTCTTCTCCCCCTCCATCACCTAAGGAGCAAAAATATTATCTACTAGACATTATAATTACCGGAGTTTTGTCCAACATTTCACAACATCAAGAATCTATTAGAAAATGGTTAAACGGGACAAAACAGATGATGAAATGAAATCTATATAGATTTGAGATAGATTTAGATCTAAAAAACACAAACTCATACCTTAGTTAACAGCCTATTAGCTAAGCTATAAGATAATAGCTTTAAATAAACCTAGGGGTTCTTACACGAGTGCATTTTCAGACTATGCTGCTTCATAGATTTCAATGGCAATTTGAAATCCCATGTCGACCAAATCTCCATGCTCATCGTTCCAGCAACTGCACATGTAACACCAAAACATATTTTTCCTGATTGCAATGTTGTCATTTTAACTGTTCCAATAGGTAGATCCCATTGACCGGCACCTGTTGTGCATCCATATTCTTTAAGATATTCTAGGGAAAAACCTTCTCTAATGCTCTTTTTGCTTTGTCTTCATCAACTATCGCTGAAATAACACATGCTCGTGCATAACTACATTAGAGACACACCTGGTAAGTTCTAGTCTTATCAGATCTGAACTAAAAAAGAATATATATTGAGAAACAGAAACATGTGAAACACTATAAATATATCAAGATTTATCATGCCTGGATAATTGAGAATATCAATGAATGAAGTTAATCAGTTGCAACGTACCATTGTCCAGTAAACTGATTAGCTTGAATAGATGAACTTGAGCGGCTACCATTATTTTCGTAGTTGAAGTAAGAACCATTCCACAATTCCTCATATACAACTTTTGCTTACTGAAATTTGCACCAAAAATAATCCTCAAACCCTTAAGTCCTACTTCATGTGCAAATCCTGACACAGGCCTGCAATGCTACCACCTCCACTATATCCATTTACAACAAAGACAGATCACGTATGGTATGTCTGATCAGGGAAGCCATCGTTCTCAATCTTCCCCATCACCATCCCTATCAAATTTTAATAGATAAAAGTGTTTGCTGAATCTTCTTCTTACCATAACCAAAATAAAGCATTTGGGCAGTTAGTTGAACTTTTCCAGGACTCTGTTCTATAAAAAGTGTAATACTCACCAAAATTTTATCACAAAAACTCTAATTTTGCTTTTGGACTGGAAATTGAGGAAGCTCGTTCAAACATTAACGATAATTTTTGGCCTTCATTAGTAACTGCATGACTAAGGACATTGTACATTCAGTCGGCTTCACATTTCTCTCCACCATCTTATCAAGGAGTTCAACAACTTCTGGTATCTCATTATTCTCGAGGAAACCAAACATAAGCATAGTAAATGTGACTACATTTGGAGCACAACCTTTTTCCTCCATATATGACAACAACTCATTTGCCATTTCTAGTTGTCCATTTTTACACAGCCCATTGATCAAAATGCTACATGTTACAACGTCTGGCACCGGGTTTCCATGAAGAGAAAATTTCTAAAATAGGTCCCAAGCAGTTCCCGTCCTCTTTGTTTTACATAATCCATCAATAAGGGAATTCAAACCTACAATGCTAACTGTAAACTTATTATTTACTAGAGCATTAAACATTTCAATGCTTCCAAAACACATTCGTTCTTACAAAGTCCATTAATGAAAATGTCATATGTCCAAGAATCAGGGAAAACATCATTAAGTCCCATCTCACCAACTAAATTCTGTGCATCTTTCACCTTAGCTATAAGAAAAAAGCCAGTTAACAAGGTGCTATATGTAATCACATTAGGCCTAATTCCTTCTGAAATCATCTCTCGATAAAGACTAAGAGCTTCATTGACTTCTTTATTCTTGCAATACCAATTGATTAAAGTAGTGTAGCAAACAACATTAGGCCTATACCCCTTTCTAGTTATAGAATCAAAAAACTCCTTTGCATCACCAATTCTATCTGCCAAGCAATAACCGTTCATTAAATGTTGTAGGTATAATGTCAGGACCACACCTCTCTGAATCATATGTTCCAAAAATAATTGTCTAGCCTTCTTAACAATCCAGCCTTGCAAAGACCATCAATTATAGTATTATAAGTACACATCTGGCCTACAATTACACCAGATTCTTTATTCCCATTAACCATCTCTTCAAGCAATTTATGCAACAATTATCTCCCTGTGTTACACAATCCACCAATCAAGTGTTGCAAGTGATCACATTACGCCTACAACCAACAGCATCATTTTCTTAATCAATTCAATTGATTCCATATTTTTCTCTCTACACACAGACCTTCAATCAACAATTAACAGTCACTGCATTTGGGCTAAAACCCTTCTTCAAAATCGCCCAAAAACCGTAAAATGTTCACATCCACCAATCAAAGTGTTGCAAGTGATCACATTAGCCCTACAACCAACAGCAATCATTTTCTAATCAATTCAATTGATTCCATAATTTTTCTCTCTACACACAGACCTTCAATCAAACAATTAACAGTTCACGGCATTTGGGCTAAAACACCTCTTCAAATTGCCCCAAAAACCCAAAACTATTCAAAACCCTTTTGATATTCAAAAGCATTCATCAAATATTCAAAGATATTAAATCTGGAGACAACCCAGTGAATTCAACACTTATAGCGAAATCACTTCATAATAATGCTTCTTCTAGCTAGTGCACTAACAAAGTAGTGAATGATGAAATTGGAAAGGGTTTTGAATTATCATGTATTAAAAAAGTAAAATGCTTTCATTCAGAGTAAAGCTACCTGATCGACAATTTTCTTCGAGGACTTTAGCAGTGAGGATCGTTTAAGGGGTTTTTTGAAAGAATACGAAACTTCATTTTTGGAGCTTGAGATGTGAGGTTGTGTAAGTGAGCTACAAATAAAACATGAATGTTGAAGATGGGTTTTGAGAGATTGAAACCAACGAAATGGGGATCTGAACCTCAAAGCCATGATGAAGAGTGTTTTTTGGGGTCGTTTTTTTCTGAAGTAAGGTCATTGCAAGGCAAGTGCATTAAGAGAAATGTTTTGACAATTTCACAAACACCTTTAGGTTTTCAAATTGCAAACTTATGTCAGTATCATCTTTCCTATTCAAACCACCTTTATGATTTCAAAATTGAAGGTTAACAATGTAAATCCACGTTCAGGTGTTTTTCGGTTTTGAGATGGTTTTCTACTAATCTAAAATGCAACCCAAACAACTTATCTAAGTATTCAATTGGAATTTTTTTTACCTTTTTTTTTTTTTAATAAAATTATAATATTTAAATAAATCATGCTATTGAGCTTTGTATTTAATACTTAAAGATACATAATTTTTTATTAATTTTATAGATATATGTTCTAGCAGACTAATAGCTTTAATATTTACAATTTATATGTTATGAATTAGGGTGTTCAAGAACCTGTTGGAACCGGAACTGGCGGGTACCCGGTGTTTGGTTCCGTTCCTACCACAAACCAACCGTAATAGGTGGTTCCGATTCCAAATTTTTGGAACCAGAACCAAGAACCAGGAACTAAGACTATATAAATAAAATTAAAGATTAGGGGGGTTAATAAAACTTTTGTAGAAAAAGTAATGTGAATACTTTATATTTATATTTCATACATTTAAAGTAAGTTCATTTGACTTTTGAGAATCTACCTTTACAGAGTATGGAGTTTGAATTTTGAATTTATAATTGGTAATTTTATTTTTGTTAACAAGTGCCAGGGGGGAGGGGTATTTGTAAGTTTTTAAGGGTTTTTTTGCTCTTTTAAAAACTTTTGGGGGACATCAATTTTATAGGTACCCAGAACTAGAACTGGAACTGGAACCGTTGTTACAGGTTCGATACTGGTGACTAGGAATCGGAACCGTTGGTCTAGTTCTGGTTCCAATTTAAGGAACCGTCAGTTCCAGTTCTGGTTACGGTTCCTTCAAAAATACAGGGTACCGGAACTGAACACCCCTATTATGATGTCTCTTCTATAACATTGTAATCTCTATTACCCCAATTGCTTGTAAATTGGAAACAGTAGTATCCATCAAAACTAAATTCTAAAACAATTACAAAATTTATGACACAATGTTTGGCACTAGGCTTTTCAATGAAGAAATTTCTAAAATAGCTACTGAGCAGTTTCGGATATCTCTGTTTTACATAATCCATCAAAGAGGGAATTCAAGCTTTCAAGGTCAACTGCAACTTACTATTTACTAAAGTATGAACATTTCCACTTCTTCCAAAACACATCCATTTCTGCAACGTCCTCAATGAAACATGTGTCCAAGAATAAGGTAAAACCATTAAGTTGCATCTCACCAACTAATTTTGTGCATCTTTTACATTGGCTTTAATAAAAAGGCAGTTAGCAAATTGTTATTTATAATCACATTAGGCCTAATTCCTTCTAAAATCTTCTCTTGATAAGACTAAGACTTCATTGACTTCTTATTCTTGCAATACCATCTGATTAAAGTATTGTAGCAAACAACATTAAGTCCTATCCCTTCTAGTTAAAACTTATTCTTTATAAGATTAGTTTTTATGTTGTTTATAGAAGACTATTATTAGAGGTCGTCACGAGGCAACAAAGTCATTTGAATTCATTAGAGACCATACTTCCAATAATAGATGAATCAATTAGAAGAAGAAAAAAATTATAGCTATAAGACTTTATATTTCTAACTTTTCAACGCATCATATTCACGAGCGAATTAATGAAATATGAGATATAATCTTGAACTTTTTCTCTCAATGTTTTGACCATACTAATTCTTTCAATTAATCTCTTATTCAATGGTATTGGATGGATCATTATGTATTTATTCACTTTGTTTGTTGTTTATTGTTTAAATTTTCCATCTTAATCCTATGAACCACAATTTTATGAGATAATTTTAATAATATTTAATCACGATGCTCATAGAAGCCAATGTTAATTTCAAGGGATCCATGAATTTAATGTAAGCATTTATAATCAGTGTTTGCTTATTGATTATTTTTCTTACGTCAATCGAGACACAACTACTTTTATAACTTCATAATGCTCATCAAAATGATACTATTAATTTAATCTCCTTTATAAAAATATTATTTAAGTGCAAAACATTTAACTTTAAGCATGCATAAACCGATTATTTATATAAAAGCAAGAAACCACAAGAAATTAATTATAACAAATTTCAACAACAATTTGTTGATAAACAACTTGCCTAAAAGTTTAAGCTAAAAAGGTATTAGCTTTGTAAAATGCATCTTCACGTTTACATAAACCAAGCCCATCAGACATAAGACCAACCCAAATAAGCAGGATGTTCCAATGAGAGATTCAAATCATGACCTCTACTTTAATATCAGTTGTGTGTGATTTTTGGCGGTAAGCTCGAAAGTCTCAGTAGCCAGAAATCAGTAGATCGCGTGATCTCAAGGTCATGGATCTTGAAGTCTAACTCAGCATAACCTCATTGTGACCGTCCAATATGCTGTTCGACAGACTAAGGGATACCCTTATCTCGAACATCTCGGGAGGGATAAGATGAATCAATATTTGCGCGATCCTAGCATGCAATCACTAATCACAAATCGCTTACCAAGTTTGATGGCAATCCCCGAGTTTCTCTCTACTTCCTTTGGTGTAAACTTGTATAATACCCCTTCCAAATATGAGAAGGGGTTAGCAAATCCCAAATTAGACTCATGCGTGAAGTTAGAAGACAAGTTGATTCCAAGAGGCAACATGGGAATGAGCCCATGGGGGACAAGTTAATAATGATCTTCGGGGAATCTCGCACTTAGTGACTTAGTACATAAAGAAACGAAAACGAAAATAATTCATAGATCACTTAAACCCTCTCAAGTACTCACTTAAAATTAGAAGGAATATCATACAAATACCATGGAATACATTTAATCCTATTCATGGGGATTATATAAATATTCCATTCCGAAAATAGAAAGTGAAACAATTAGATCTTTTTTGAAGATTGGTACAATTCATGATCTCCATGTGCAAAGCGAAAACCTCATTCTCGATCTCACGAGAAATTTTATGAAAGCATCCATAGAATCATGAAGCAAGAATCAAGTGAACAAACAATCATATGAGATATGGATATTCATTCAAACAAACACTAAAATTGAATATATGTGTGTGGAAATTTAATTGGGCACATTGTAACGCCCCACTTGAGGTACATAGCTAAGTTGATGTTTTGCTTGATGTTTTTGCTTTGCTTTTATTTGGGTTGATATATTGTTAATATTGGTTGGTTGCCCTTAGTTGAATTTTTGTTAAAGTTATTTTGAGAAAAAGTGTAAAAATCCCTTAAACTTTCATTAGATTAAAATGGTCTTTTCACTCAATTATTTAAATTGTGGGAGTGAAAAGATAGAATTTCATAGAGAATGCATTAAAATGAGGGCATTATGGTCATTGACTAAGGGACATAGATGGAATTTCTAAGAAGAATAAGGGCATAATGGGAAAGTGCGGTTATAACTAAAGTGTTAGGGTTTAAACCCTTATTTTCTTCATTCCACCGCCACCCTCCTCCCCTTTTTCTCTCAAATTTTCATTCAATCCTCCAAGGATTTTGAGGGCTTTTAGGTGGTTTTCCATAGGGCTTTGATTCTAGGTATTAAAAAGTAAGGATTCAACTCTTTATCTATGATTTTTTTGTGTAAAGGTTGAGTTCTTATGAAGTTTATGCTTAGGGTTAAGAGAAGATT
This sequence comes from Pistacia vera, assembly GCF_008641045.1. Taxonomy (NCBI): domain Eukaryota; kingdom Viridiplantae; phylum Streptophyta; class Magnoliopsida; order Sapindales; family Anacardiaceae; genus Pistacia; species Pistacia vera. The sequence continues at coordinate 9,016 of NW_022196822.1, forward strand.
GGAATCCAACAAGGATAGAGAGTTTAGAGAGACTACTCAGCACAAGTTATATAAATTCCACTCAAAATCCAACTCAAGCTAAAATTAGAATTCAGTGAGTAGAGATTTCTTTTAATATGCATATGTTGTGATTATTGAGAAATTGAGATAGAGTATGATGTATTATGCTTATTGTTGGATATATTTGAATAGAGAAGTATATGTGATGATTTGATGATGGGTTGAAATGGAAGAATTGGAGAAATTTTTTGGGAGTGTGTTTTGCCATGTAGGTATGTGATGCTACAAGAGAGTTTTTCTCTCATTTGGATGGTTTGAGGAATAATGGAATGATAATTGATTAGGGTTTGTTACTAATGTTTGATGAATTGCCTAATGAAAACATGTTACCAAACTGCCCTGTCACAGCCGTGACTTTCTAAGTGATTTTTTGGCATCTTACGGATTGAACTGGGTTTAGACCAACATAAAATTTGTAGCCCTGTCTCTAAGCTTAAAACGAGACTAAAACCGTATCAATCCTATGTGTATAACTCAAATTATGTCCTCTTGAGTTTGACCTGTGCAGAATGACTATCTTGATGCAATATGCATTTGGTGCATTTCATAGTGCATTAAGTAGAAACTTTAAGCATGAACCATCCTTATGTATTAATTGTGCATTAAGAAGTAGTTTAAGAAAGGGTAAGAACTTTGTGAATGAGCTACTCTAAAAGTAAAGAAATGAAAAAATCTAAGAATGGGTTGGTGCTTTGTGAACTCCACCCAGTTATGAGAATGGTTGGTGCTTTGTGAACTCCACTCGGAAGTCACGAAAAGTGGGTTGGTGCTATGTGAACTCCACCCACCGTGCCTTTGGTAAGATGAGGCCATGACATTCAGTGGAAAGAATGAAAATATGGAAAGAAGAGAGGAACGAATGAGTAGAAGTCACAAAGAGTGGGTGGGTCTTTGTGATCTCCACTCCCTTGCCTCCGGTAAGATGAGAATGTGACTACACAGAAAGTTAATAGAAAAGAGTTGTGTGAAAGAGAAACAGAAAAAAAATAAATGAGATGAGAAGAGTGTAAGGAAAGAATTAAGAGAAAGAGTTACCGGGATAGACGAGTAGAGGATTTACTTACTGAGCATTATTTTGTGCTCACCCCGTTGTTTATCTTTGTGTTTGCAGGATCTAGGTGAGGGCGCGGTCGGATGGGCGTTGGCAAGCGAGGAGAAATAGCTACACTGTCCACTATTTTTGGTAACTTTTACAAATGATACCTTACTTTGTATAAAGAATGATTATATGTATTAAAAGAAAATTTCGGGCCCATTTACTTTTGCCAATATAAATGCATTTTACTTTATGTATTTCTATGAGTAACCTAGTATGAAGCAGTTATTACAAGCATACAGATGATACTCTTCATATTCTTCCTCAGACATTTTCCAGACCAAAGACATTTTTTTACATTTTCCACAAGCATAAGATGCAAGGCCATTGCTGTTTCAGTACAAAAACTCAATAGTGCTCTAGGGGTCCATCTTTGGGTTTAGGGTTTAGGGCCGGTGGAGACTATTTTAGGCCATAATGATTTCTTCAATTTGTACACTTTTCTATCCTTTCCACTCCCTTCAAACCCTAGTGGCATTTCCATGTATACCTCTTTTGCAAGTTCACCATTCAAAAATGCGTTTTTTTTCAAATCTAGTTTTTGTAAAGGCCAGTCCAGATTTGTTGCAAGAGACGAGCACCCTGATAGTGTTCAACTTGGCCATCGGAGCAAAGGTCACCTAATAGTCTACTCCGTAAGTTTGCATAAATCCCCTTGCCACCAGCCTTTCCTTATACCTTTCAAATGTTCCATCTGCCAAATACTTAATAGTAAACACCCACTTGCAGCTCACAGTTGTTTTCCCTTCAAGTAAACTCACCAGCTCCCAAGTCTTGTTTTTTTCTCAAGAGCCTTCATCTCTTCTATCACAGTCTTCCTCCACTTTTCACCCCTTAATGCCTCATGTACCGGTGCTGGAACCTTCACAGTTGACAGATTAGTAATGAATCCCAAAAAATCATATGCCAACTTATCGTATGCCATATACTTAGCAATAGGATGAAAAATTACAGGATTTAACACCCTTCCTTAATGCAATAGGTAAATGTAAATCATCATGCCCTGATTTAGACTCATCAGAAGATAGTTCTTCCCTACCTTGTGACTATGAATCACTGGTTTCTTCTAGTTGGGATGATTGCTCATGTAGATCATTAGGTTTCCTTCCACTTTGAAAGTCAGTTCTTTGAGAATAACATTAGAGACCAGGCTGATTTAATCTCTCCAGAACTCCCCCTGGTTCCACTCTTTCCTGAGAGTTTGGTTTATCAAGAGTGGCCTATATAGTTAGAGTAGGACCTAAATCGGTAGGCTAACTACAAGACTGACTGATCCTTATGGGACTAGGCTGACCTATAGGAACTAACCTAAACTAGGCTAACCTATAGGAACTAACCTAAACTAGGCTGACTAGGAGACTGGCTCATTCTTATTGGACTAGGCTGACCTATAGGAAACTAGGTGACTTTGAACTTTGACTTGGACTGGGAGAGTATTGAGATTGACTCAAGTGTGGTTGTAAAGGTAACACCACTTCCCATGAATGGCCTTCACAATCTCTCAAATTCTCCCCTGAAGGGAAGTGGGAAACAATGGATGTGACTCAAAAAAGCAAACATCACTAGAGACATAATTTTCTCTTTGCAGGACAATACCACTAATAGTCTTTATGTGTTGGAGAATATCCAAGGAAGATACATTTAATGGCCCTAGAGTCTAGCTTTCCTCTATTATGAGACATAATATGTATAAAAGCAATACATCCAAACACCTTTAAGGGTAAAGTATTTAGGATCCTACAACTAGGAAAGATCTTTAGCAAAGTCTCAAGAGGTGTATGAAAATCCAGAATTCTAGTAGGTAATCTATTTACCAGATATGCAACCGTTAAAATTGCATGACTCCAAAAATACTTAGGTACATTCATGGTAAACATTAAGACTCTAGCTACCTCTAATAGGTGCCTATTCTTTCTTTCAGCTATCCCATTTTGTTTAGGGGTATTAACACAAGAGCTTTGATGTACAATCCCGTGATGTAACAGGTAGTTTCCTAGGATAGAGTGAAAATATTCCTTACCATTATCAATCCGTAAAACCTAGATTTTTTCTCGAAACTGAGTTTCAGCCATTGAATGAAAGTTTTTGAACAATTGACCTACTTCAAACTTGTTTTTCATCAAGTATACCCAACATACTGTAGTGTGATAATCAATAAACATAATAAACCACTTAGACCCTACAATATTTGTAACTCTAGATGGCCCCCAAATATCACTATGAATTATTAAAAAAGCCTAGAACTCTTATATATATGAGCTAGATAAATAGACTTGGTGTATTTTGCAAGTTGACAAATTTCACACTTAAAAGAAAATAAACTTTTATTTCTGAATAACAATGGGTACAATTATCGTAAATAAGGAAATCTAGGGTGTCCTAGTCTACTCTTATATCAGCCTATTGGGTTTCAAAAACTACTCCACTACCTATGGTTTAAATGTGATTGCTTCATATATGCCATAATTTCATCAAAGTATCAGTAACTCCAAAGTTTAAAGTTAAAAAATAAACGTCATGGATTTTCAACTAGATGACCCCTACAGATACTGTCATATATCATTTATGTATGATTTGGAAAAATTGTTCAAAACGACATATTAAACCATTGTGATTCTGGTGCCCGAGTAACTGGTTGACCTATTGCAAGGCTACTCTCTAAAAATATTCTCAACTGCAGAGCATGATTCTATATTAAGAGTTTAAAAGATCTCCAAAAATTGCCCTACTTGATAAACAACATTTTAACAACCTTGACTTAAGCCAGTTGTCTGGTTTCAACTTCCATTAGCTGCAAAAAGAGAATAAAGAAAGAAATGTTTGCATTGCAGATGACAAACATCAATTGATTAAATAAAGCTGCATCATATACTACTAAAAGCAACAATTTTCAAAAATAAATAAATAAAATTAGGAAAAAACCAGTTTAGGAACATTCAAATTCAAATTTTGTCCATAAATTAATCTAATATAATAGAAAGCAAGTAATGTAAAAGAATTATACTAGAATTCTACCTCTGAAGTTGTCCAACTAAATCTTTTACTGTAGCATCTCCTGTAGATGGACCTAGCTTCATTTAAATGTCCCAATTCAATTTCCATAGCTATATAACCTTGCTAGGCTTCCAACATTGACCTGCTGAGCAGACAAAAAGCAAGTTATATGGAAAAAATACAAAGATGAATCATAAATCAATCATATTGAACTATACAGGATAAGAAAGAGAAAATGATGAATGGGCCCAAACCAAATCCTAACCAGGCTCTCCCAAACACCCAGAGCTACAGCCAAATTTAGCTCCAAACGAGCCCAATAAGCATACAAATGCAACAAACCATCTGTATTCTTCATCTACTGAGATAAGTAATCTGATGCGTGTTGAAAGGAAGAAACTACACAGTTAAGTATTCAAGTATATATAATACATCGAATCATACAGAGCCTTCAATTTCGATGGTACACTAAAGAGACATCGAGCTAATTGTTTATAAACACAAATATTGAAGACAGCCATTACACAACAACAATGTACCAATTGAAAATGACATGCAAATTTATAAATTCATGGATCCATAAAGATATCTTCCATGCATGCAACTCCAATGCTGAATGAGAAATTTTTTAGCAAAGGACACTATTCCATGACAAAACAATTAACAAAGGTAACAATCTAGCAATTAGCAAAAGCCATCTTGGATTACCAAGAGTTATGCACTATAATTTCTACATAAAGTGGTCATAATGGTACTATAACAGCACACTAAATGAAGTAAATTAATAGACTTTTCTTCAAAGTCTAAGGGTAGATGCACTTGATACTCATTCTTAAGAGATCTATTTCTGGACCCTTAAAGAGTATACTAGCTACAAGGTCCACATTTTCTTCATCCAAAATTCACCATGAATAGAGCATCTACAAATGTCTTGAGAAGCTTCAAGTTCTTGACATCGAGCAAAAACAATTTTAACAAGGAAAAATGAACACTATACATATGCAAACCTAAATGGTTTCCCTTATCAATGGAAAATTCAGTTCATCCACTTCTGCTCCAGGCAAAAGGATTCTTCGTCTCAAACCATCCACTCGAGTGAGGAATAAGTTTAGGTACTGAAACAAAGAGGGCCTGATTAACAAAGATCTTTAATGCATAAAATGTAGATGAAACAATAACAAGTTACAAAGAACAATAAGTCAAGCCTGCAAATTAGAGAAAAGAATATCTTTACCTCCTCAATGGTAAAAAAAGTCAATAGAAAAGACTTCTCAAAGACCTGAATATGATATGAAAATCTTTTTAAACAACAAGAGTAAACCTCTATATTTGTAAAAGGAGTAGAATGAAATTCCAACACTAAAGTTTGTGAAACTTCATTGGTCTTAAGCTACTTATAACAATCTCTCATAATTCACAACAGATAAAGGGTAACAACTGCAACTTACAGTAGATATCTCTTTCTCGGGCACATGGCAATGTTCCAAAGCAAGAAAAGATCGAACCCAAAGATCACTAACCTAAGGACAATTTTTCCTAGCCTTGAAATGAACATCCTGCACAATATTTCCTACCTTTAAGATTTTATCCAAATAGCGAGTATAATCAAGCCAGAGATCACTTGATACAGGAAACTCGGTAATAGCACGTTCATAGGGAAGTTGAACACAGGCTGGATCTCCAGAAGACTGTTCAAACTTCAAGTAGATCTACAAAAATTTCAAATTAAAATAATAGTATTAACACCTTAAAGAAGAAGAAGAAGAAAAAAAAAAAATAATAAGAGTAACCTATTGCCACATTGCAAGTTCTTATGCAACCCCCCACCCTCAGGAAAAGAAGAAGAAGAAGAAGAAGAAGAGGAGAAGATCGAAGTTTACATAAACTAATTACTTATATTAGAAGCAAGAAAGACCATATTTATAGATAAGGGCTTTTTCCCACTGTTTAGTCACTTGAGCAGAGACAGGATTAATTTTAAAGTCTGGTTTATGAGGATTCTGGATTCACCAAAGTTGTAACCAATGGTACATATTTTGTACTGGAGAAAGTGTTTTTTTTCAGTACGTATTGGTGTTGTGATGTTTTTTTGTTTTTTGCTGGAATGGGGCTGACATTGATTAAGTTTGTTCATTCCAAGCAAGAGCCATTACTTCAAAACAAGATTGTTTGTTTAAAGGTTGAAGTTTCACTATGCAACATAAATTTGAGTGCCATTTTGCCCCATCAAAGCCGATCTTGGTGGATTGCCCAAATCAAGTGTAGCTCTTACTGCCTAAATTTGTTCGTTTATTCTCTTAGATGGGCATACAAATGAAGTGATATGCTCTTCCATAAAATGATTGTATCATATTATTCATAAGCTTGTTTAACAGTATCATAAAGACCACATCATATGTGCACTTATTCAATATTAACAAAAAACAAGTGCCTTAGTACATAAAGGAAACGGAAAATGAAACATAATTCATAAATCAATTCAATTAAACCCTCTCAAGCACTTGTTCTTAAACAAAAGGAGGAATCTCATACAAATCCCATGGAATAACGTTTAATCTAAATCTGGGGATTATGTAAATATTCCATTCGAAAATTAAAGTGAAACATTAGGTCTTTTATGAAGATTGGTACTAATTCAAGATCTAACATGTACAAAGTGAAAACCTCATTCTCAATTTTGTGAGAATTTTTAGGAAAGCATCCAACAGAATCATGAAGATTTTAAGTGACAAACATAATCATATGAGATATGGATATTCATCTCAAACAGGCAACAAAAATGAATATACATGTGGAAATTTTAGTCGGCCAAGCATACAGATGATATCTTCATATTCTTCCTAGATATTTTCTAGACCAAAGACATTTTTTCACTTTTTCCACAAGCATGAGATGCAAGGCCATTGCTTTTTCACCCTAAAAGGTATCGTTGGTCATAATTGTGTTTACAGAAACATATTGGCAAAACCTTATTTTTTTTTTTTTTTTTTAAGAAAGAGAAATTTGTCAATTACTGTGCTATTCTATTTTAACATGTAAATGTAACCCTAGGAACAAACCTCACTTCTTAAGGAACATTTCTCTGAACTCATTATTTGACTTCAGCTTCTCATCTTCGCATTTGCCTTTGGACGATTCAAGTCCCTTGGCCTCTTTGTTGATTGATGATTGCAGGCACACAAGTGGTCTGACATTCCTTGGCATTGCAAATGTGTTCCTCCCTTCAGTAATGTATCACTACATATTATACACACGTGTGGCGCTCTAGACTCCCTGAAAGTCGATTACTTCTTTGCGTGCCATTAACCCAAAGGAGAAAAATAAATGTAAGTGGAAACACAAACATGCAAAGTTATAGACTGCACACACACACACACAACACACACACAATACACAAGATAAACCTAATTCCACTTAGCCTATCATGTTTCTCAGAGCCCCATGACCAGCAGAATCCTTTCTCTTTTACTTCGGATTTGATCTTGCAATGCTTTACTTCTTCCCAAGAAACATTTGTTTGTTCTTTCCTACAGCTAAGTAAGGTGTGCATCTTCAGCAAAATCCATAATTCAGGCCTTCAAAAATTGACAGAGGATATTATAAATTGGTATGCAAGGTTCCAACATAGGCAAGCTGGAATATGGGTAAATCTGTATGGGACTATGGTTGAGTCTCCTAAGCATACACTTGCTATCAAAATGAAAAAAATATGCTTTAGAAGTTAGACTCTTTTACTTAAATTAAGATTTTTACCATTTATGAATGCAACCCTTCTGAGGTTTATTTGAGACTGTAAATCTCTTTGGCAAGGACATTCATCTTAAACCAAAAGCTAAGAACTAATGTTTATTGAAGCATGAAAGGAAGAAATCAATTGAATTTTCATGAGCACCCTTGAGAAATTTATCAAAGAGAAGGACTGCATTTAGCATTTCTATCTCCCTGAAGCATCAGCCATCTGATCTCCCAGTCTCATTAAATTAGTTTCTAAGGCTAATTTCTTGGTAAGTCCACATTATGGTACATAGTTAAGTTTAAAGGTCAGCAATGTTAAATAAGGATTTGACTGTAAGACTGTATGCACATGGAAGGTCCAGTATAAGCTTCCCCCTTTTCATTTGAAGCATAAAGCACAAAACATTGAAAATAATAATGGAGAAAGAAAGTCATACCCTTGACTTTTCGGTGAACTTGTCTTTAGAATTCAATAGATTCAACCCACCACAACATTGCTAAGAAATTTTTTCAGATCTTTAGAAGTTGCCTGAAAAAAAAAAATAAAACCATCAATCATCTCTCTTTATTTGCCTTGTTTTCCGCTGCACAACCGGGTCGTCCCTTTTTAATAAAACACAAACACTATTCTTTTTATAGGCAAACCAGTTGCCCTATCCCACATGGAATGGGCTTGGGCTCCAACCCAAACACCCCATGTTGCCAAACACTCCCAAATTGAATATTTTATTATATTTCATCATTATTCAATTAATTCAATTAATATATATTAATATATATTAACATTAACAATAATGATAATTTATTTGAATATGTGCGAAACACATTCAACCGTAATTCCACTTATTTATTTTTAACAAATTAAATAAAAAGGCTACGACCTCAGCAAATTTAATACACTGTGAAATTACCAAATACCCCTGCGCCCAAAAGACGAAAACGCCTGCTTTCTTCTTGGCTCTTAAATTATCTTCTATGTGTGTGACCCATAGGCTCCTCATCATACCGTGGTATAGTATCGCAATAACACCAATTAATCGTCTCACTAATACACAAGAAAGATTGGCCGCCTGCCTAAGGCATCATGGCCACCCATAGTTCGGATTTAGCAAAGTAGCTACCTGTCAACGATATGGTTTACCGTACATACGATCCTTTCATCATACGTTATCTCGACGAGACGAAGGATAGAAAAGTGTCAACCTTCGTTACTCTCGATTTATATATTCAGTTTCTGGACCAAGACCCGTATTATATCTGGATAGAGCAACAACTCAATCCCACGGTGGCCACAGTTTTAGTGTCATTGCCATATACTGAATTGCACCGTGAGATAACTTCTCCCTACCGGGAGTGATGAATCCTCTGTCAATCCACCATAGTCTGATACATTCCTTTAATAGCCAATCATCACCGTACTTCAGCTCGAATAGAACTGCATTAGGCTAGTGCAAACTGTACCCAATCGGTGCACAAGGCCGCTCCGGTGATCTCAAGTCTAAGGATCACATGCACCACCATTCGTTAGAGGATTTGTTCCATAGACACTGGGTTCCATCCTATGGAATCCTCGGTGGGTAAGTCCAGTAACTTGCTGCGGTATATCCGCCTACAACAAGCACCCATGTGTTCACCAGGTTGTCACCAAACAACCTTGACAAGTGAGATCAGTCACTGCCTTCGACAGGGTCGTTCAACCATATGATAGCCTTACCGTATTATCTGTGCCTTACTCAAAATAATATGGGGCTACGGACGTTTTAGAATGGCCACCACATGTGTCATAGGTTTCTCACTATCAAGATTTGAAACACTTGATACCCTCGCACGGTTCTATACATTCTAAAGGACATATATCAATACATATCATACATGGATGGCAACGTCATACTTATAAAGCACGGCTGGTTGCCAAGGTTTCAAACAATCATGGCATTGACTAGAATATAAGACCTTTTCGCCGTTGCCATGATTAAATCCATCCGGATTATGCTTGCAATTGCTGCACTATCATGACTATGAATTTGGCAAATGGATGTCAAAATGCTTTCCTGAACGGAAACCTTGAGGAGGATTGTATATGACACACTGATGGTTTCGTTCTTGATAGTCAGCTAAAGGTATGCAAGTTGCAGAGATCCATTTATGGACTCAAGCAAGCTTCAAGGAGCTAGAACATTCGTTTGATGAGGCCATAAAAGAATTCGGTTTTATCACACGAAGATGAGCCCTGTTTACAAGAAGTGGTGGAAGTGTCAGTAGCATTCCTAGTGTTGTATGTCGATGACATACTTCTGATCAGGAATATATACCGAACTTGCAGTTGGTAAAGAATTGGTTATCAAGTGCTTCCATGAAGACTTAGGGGAAGCAGCCTACATCCTTGGTATAAGATCTATCGTGATAGATCGCATAGTTGCTTGGCCTAAGTCAGAGTGCATATATTGAGAAGTACTGAAACATTCAGTATGGAAGAATCCAAGAAGGATTTCTTCGATGGCACATGGTGTTTATCTCTCTAAGGAATGTCCTAAAACAAGATGAGAGAGATAGGATGAAGAGGATCCCTAGGCATCAGCAATTGGATCCATTATGTATGCCATGCTATGACTCGGATTGATGTCTCATGTGCTTGAGCACTTATAGTAGATATCAATCGGATCCAGGTGAGCGTCACTGGATGGCTGTCAAGAATATTCTTAAGTACTGAAGAGGACTAAGGATATGTTCTTGGTTATGCAGGGGAAGATGAGCTCACGTAAGAGATACAGTGATGCTAGTTTCCAAACGGACAAGACGATTATCGATCGCAATCAGGGTTTGTTATTTTGTCTCAATGGCGGTGCAGTGAGCTGGAAGAGCTCAAGCAAAGCACTGTAGCGGACTCTACAATGGAGGCTGAGTATATTGCAATTGTCAGATGTGACCAAGGAGGCAGTTGGATTAAGAAGTTCATCACTGAACTTGGTGTGGTTCCTACGATTGTTGATCCTATAGCACTATTGTGACAACAATGGGCAATTGCTCAGCGGGAACCCACGGTCCTCATCAGAAGTCCAGACACATACTCAGACGATTTCCATCTCATCAGAGAGATAGTTGAGAGGAAGACGTTGCAGATAGTAAGTGCATACTGACGACAATCTCGCAGATCCACTGACAAAGCCTCTGTCGCAGCAGAAGCATGAAAGGCACTTGAAATCATTTGGTATAATACATGAATGATTGGCTATAGTGTTAGTGGGAGATTGTAGACTAGATGCCCTAGAGCCAATCAATTATTTGTAGAATTGACTCTTTGTAATAATGTTCATTAATCAATAACAAAGGCATTTAAGTCTATATCGCGTAATCATTTTATTGCAATATGTATTGATATTGTCCTTAGAATGGTAGAACCTGGACGAGGTATCAAGTGTTTCAAATCTTGATAGTGAGAACCCTATGAGCACATATGGCCATTCTAGAAACGTCCGTAGCCCCAGTATTATTCTAAGTAAGGGCACAGATAATACGGTAAGGCTATCTAGTGTTGACGACCCTGTCGAAGGCAGTGACTGATCTCACTTGTCAAGGTTGTTTGGTGACAACCTGGTACAACACTGGGTGCTTGTTGTAGTGATATACCACAGCAAGTTCACTGGACTGACCCACCAGAGGATTTCATATGGATGGTAACCCCAGTGTCTATGGAACAAATCCTCTAACGAATGGTGGTACATGTGATCCTTAGACTTGAGATCACCGGAGCGCCTTGTGCACCGATTGGTACAGTTTGACACTAGCCTACGCATTCTATTCAGAGCGTCAGTACGGTGATGATTGGCTATATCAAGGAGTGTATCAAGACTATGGTGGATTGTAGAGGATTCTCACTCCCGGGTACAGGAGAAGTTTTCTCACGACGCAATTCAGTATATGGCAATGACACCTGAAACTGTGGCCACAGTGGGATTGAGTTGTTGCTCTATCCAGATTATATACGGGTCTTGGTCCAGAAACTGAATATATAATATCGAGAGTAACCGAAGGTTGACACTATTCTATGCCTTCGTCTCGTCGAGATAACGTATGATGAAAGGATCGTATTGTACGGTAACCATATCGTGACAGGTAGCTACTTTGCTAATCCGAATCTATCGAGTGGGCCATGATGCCTTGCTAGGGGCCAATCTGGTTTGTTATTAGTGAAGACGTATTATTAGTGTTAATCGCGCATACTATACACTACCGGTATGATGAGGAGCCTATGGGTCAACACACATAGAAGATAATTTAAGACCAAGAAGAAAGAAGGGCGTTTTCGTCTTTTTAGGCAAGGGGTATTTTGATAATTCACAGTGCAATTAATTTCTGAGGTCGTAGCCTTTTATTTAATTTGTTAAAAATTAAATAAGTGAATTACGGTTGAATTTGTGTTCGCACATATTCAAATAAATTCTCATTATTGTTAATGTTAATATATATTAATATATTTAATTGAATTTAATTGAAATAATGATGAAATAAATAAATATCTATTGGGAGTGTTTGGCAACATGGGGTGTTTGGGTTGGAGCCCAAGCCCATCCATGTGGGAATAGGCAACATGGTTTGCCTATAAAAAGGAATAGTGTTTGTGTGTTTTATGAATTAATTCAATTTAATTGCACTGTGAAATTACCAAATACCCCTTCGCCCAAAAAGACGAAAACGCCCCTCTTTCTCTTGGCTCTTAAATTATCTTCTATGTGTGTGACCCATAGGCTCCTCATCATATCAGTAGTGTATGGTATCGCGATTAACACCAATTAATCGTCTTACTAATACACCAACCGATTGGCCCCTAGCAAGGCATCATGGCCACCCATAGATTCGGATTCAGCAAAGTAGCTACTGTCAACGATATGGTTCCGTACAATACGATCCTTCATCATCGTTATCTCGACGAGACGAAGGCATAGAAATAGTGTCAACCTTCGGTTACTCTGATATTATATATTCAGTTTCTGGACCATGACCCGTATTATAATCGGATAAGCAACAACTCAATCCCACTGTGGCCACAGTTTCAGTGTCATTGCCATATACGAATTGCGCCGTGAGATAACTTCTCCCGTCCCGGGAGTGATGAATCCTCTATCAATCCACCATAGTCTTGATACACTCCTTGATATAGCCAATCATCACTGTACTGACAGCTCTGAATAGAACTGCATTAGGCTAGTGTCAAACTGTACCAATCGGTGCACAAGGCGCTCCGGTGATCTCAAGTCTAAGGATCACATGCACCACCATTCGTTAGAATATTTGTTCCATAGACACTGGGGTTCCATCCATATGGAATCCTCTGGTGGTAAGTCCAGTAAACTTGCTGCGGTATATCCGCCCAACAAGCACCCATGTGTTGCACCAAGTTGTCACCAAACAACCTTGACAAGTGAGATCAGTCACTGCTTTCGACAGGGTCGTTCAACACTATGATAGCCTACCGTATTATCTGTGCCCTTACTTCAGAATAATATTGGCGCTACGACGTTTCTAGAATGGCCACCATATGTGCTCATAGGGTTCTCACTATCAAGATTTGAAACACTTGATACCCTCGTCACGGTTCTACCATTCTAAGGACATATATCAATACATATTGCAATAATAATGATTTACGCGATATAGACTAAAATGCCTTTGTTATTGATTAATGAACATTATTACAAAGAGTCAATTCTACAATAATTGATTGGCTCTAGGGCATCTACTCTAACATGCCTATCCAGAGTTAAAAAGGAATAAAAAGCAATCTTTCTCTGAAGTGCGAGAGAATCTCTACTTGCCCTGAAGTTAAGGTTTGATAAAAACGCAGTACACTCGTCAGTGTATACTTTGGCTCTTCCAGTGGTGGAATCTTTGATGTGCTGGTCATTTGGATGCTCTTCAAATTTGGGTTTTGCTTTTTCTGCTTTGTTTTGTTCAGCTAAGTTTTGTACTCATCCCTTTTCTTTCCCATGCACTTTGTTTGGGTTTGAGGCTATATTTTTCTGCCGCTTAGCTAGAGACTATTCGTTAGTCATGTTTGAATATGTTTTTCTCTTTCCATTAACACTTTTCTTATGTGGGCAAGCAGGCTGTCCATAAAAGCAATGACAAGAGGGAACTCAAAAACTATAGACAAACAAAATATCAAATCCTTTTTCTTTCATGTCATAATTATTCATTTTAATATAGTATTTCATATTTTTCTTTGAAAGAAAACTCTTTATTCCCAAATCCTTTTTCTAAAAACAAAATAGTGGATACCATAAATTGAGATGGAAATATGCATATAATAAATCTATGGGTGATAACCCTCATGCAGTAGACATCATTACATGCAGCATGGCATGCAAAATGAAGTCATGGACCCAACCTCAAGCGAAAATCACTACTAAGTACGATTCTTGTTCGCTAGTCATGTTTGAATCTGTTTTTCTCTTTCCATTAACACTTTTCTTATGCGGCAAGCAGGCTATCCATAAAAGCAATGACAAGAGGGAACTCAAAATCTATAGACAAACAAAATATCAGACAATCGCAAATTATCAAAAACTAACCTCGCAAGTCAACCATCACTGCTTTCTAGTTGCAACATGTGAAAAAAAAAATAGAAAGGAAGAAAGCTCAAAACTTCCTTTCTTTTACTCAATTAAGCTGACATTTGAGCTAAGGCTCAGTAGATAGAAGTCGCATAAACTTTAATTCAACATCGTTTTCACCATTTAAACCCCAAAAGATACTTCCTCCTTTAAAACAAATCCATTTAATTTTTCTCTTTATACTTTCTCTCGTTAACCATAAACCCTAAGTGATCAAAATTTAATCATGAAACCAATAACAAGAACACAAAATGAAAAAACTAAAACATACCGAGTTGAAATAAAAGCTTCATCTCGAGCCCACTCTTGCCACATAACAAGAGTCAATGGAAAAATCATATTCATAGCTTCTCTTGCTTGTCTCAGCTTCTCAATCTCACCCATCTTCCTCAAAACCCTTATATACTAAAACCACCAACAAAAACAATAAAAAAGCAAAACAATAATATTACCAAAAACAAAAATCCAAGAACTGGGTATTGAAATTCATATTCAAATTGATATAAAAATGTACTTGAACATGGACTTCATAGTTGGAGGGTTCATTGGCAAGCTGGGACTCGATGTCTTGAAGCTCAAATTTTTGTTGTGCTTCATATTATGATTCTTAGTCCGAGTAACTTGAGTCTCTCGAAGACTTGGGCTTTGTTGCTTCTGGGTTTTCGTTAGTATCCGCCATAGCCATGTCTGTGTCTTCTTCTTCTCAGGTTTTTGGTGCTAGGGTTTGATCTTCTGGTTCCATTCTTCTGCTTTGTTTGCTCTGTGTTTCTCTCAAGTGTACTGAAGGGTTGGGTTTATTGTAACGATACCCAGAGATTTGGCTTGACATTTCCCTAATTTTTTAAAATCACACTTATATATATATATATATATATATCTATATCATATATATATATATATATATTCTAATTCTAATAGGAAAGATTTCCTACTAGTAATTATATTCCTTTGATATAAGGAAAAAAATAGAGAAAACAAATAAAATAAAATAAGAAAATAAACTAAAATAAAATCTTAAATTTATCAAGAAAATTATTACATAGTATCCATTTCAAAAAGTAGACAAATTATTTGGTATTTGTATTTCTCGGATGTAAAAAAGGCTAACGTTATTCAAAATGTCCTCTTATCCTTTACACATCATAGTTATGGAAACATCTTCTTGCAAGTGTAATACAAAAGTGACTGTAAAAAACCTTTTTAAGTATTTTCTCATCTGATACCTTTAGAAGGTGAGCAACTTTACAGAATCCTGCATGATATATATTACATTCTTATTTTATTGTTGGTTTCATCCCATTCCTACAAGGTTTTGGCCCTGTAAAAGACCATTGCCCATATGGCCAACGAATGCATGTAATTTAGCGCTCTAAAACAATCAATGGTGGTCCAAGCTTCAGGAGTTTAGAAAGAATAACTACGCAGAAAACCGCAATGAGTCAGTCAATTATTAGGAACAAATAGTTCTGGAGCAGATATTTTTCAGTGTAAATTATGCAAAATGTAAAGTTTCCAATTGTAGTCGGCAGAAATTTATCCTAAAGGCAGTAACCTGACGATGTAGGACGTAAAGGAAGGATGCAAATGGGTATTTAGTCCTTGTCTTCTACATTTTAGATTGAGTATTTGAGTCCTTGGTATCCCTTTCTTGATTTCTCCTCTTAACCTATTAATTTCTCTCTATCACTCTATATAGAATCCTATATTATCTATCTATGATATTCTTCTCCCCCTTCATCACCAAAGGAGCAAAAATATTATCTACTAGACATTATAACTACCGGAGTTTTGTCCAACATTTCACAACATCAAGAATCCACTAGAAAATGGTTAAACGGTACATCCACCAAAAAAAATAAATGAACTGACAAAATAGTTGATGAAATGAAATCTATACAGATTTCAGATAGATTTAGATCTAAAAAACACAAACTCATACCTTAGTTAATACCTATTAACTAAGCTATAAGATAACTGCTTTAAATAAACTTAGGGGTTCTTACACGAGTGCATTTTCAGACCATGTTGTGTCATAGATTTTAGTGGCAATTTGAAATCCCATATCGACCAAATCTCCATGATCATCGTTACAGCAACTGCATATGTAACACTAGACCATATTTTTCTTAACTGCGATGTTGTCATTTTAACTGTTCCAATAGGTAGATCCCATTGACCGGCCCGTGTTGTGCATCCATATTCTTTAAGATATTCTAGCGAAAAACCTTCTCTAATGCTCTTTTTGCTTTGTCTTCATCAACTATCGCTGAAAGAGCACATGCTCATGCATAACTACATTAGAGACACACCTAGTAAGTTCTAGTCTTATTAGATCTGAACTAAAATGAATATATATTGAGAAACAGAAACATGTGAAACACTATAAATAAATAAAGATTTATCAAGCCTGGATAACTGAGAATATCAATGAATGAAGTTAATCAGTTGAAACACACCATTGTCCAGTAAACTGATTAGCTTGAATAGATGAACTTGAGCGGCTACCATTATTGTCGTAGTTGAAGTTAGAACCATTCCACGATTCCTCATATACAACTTTTACTTACTGAAATTTACACCAAAAATAATCCTCAAACCCTTAAGATCTATTACATGTGCAAATCCAAACGCAACCTACAATGTTGCCACCTCCAATATATGTATATACAACACAGACAGATCACCATCACCATCCCTATCAAATTTGAACAGATAAAAGAGTTTACTCAACCTTCTGCTTACCGTAACCAATATAGAGCATTTGGGTAGCTGGATGAACTTTTGTAGGATTCTGCTCCGAAAAAAAGTTAAATACTCGCTAAAGTTTTATCACGTAAACTTCAATTTTGCTTTTGGACCGGAAATTGAGGAAGCTCGTTCAAACATTCACTATAATTTTCGGCCTTCATTAGTAACTGCAAGACTAAGGACATTGTACATTGTAACGCCCACTTTGAGGTACAGCGTTTACTCAAGTTTATTTGCCTTTTAATGTTGTATGTTGGCCTAAGTTAAATGGATATGTGTTATTGTTGCTTTTATGCCCTTAGTTTTGCTTATTTCAAGGAGAAAGATTGAAAAATCAACATTTGCAAACTTCGTCGCGGCAAAGGAATCTTGTCGCCACGGTAATAAACTTTTTCCCAGATTGGTGTCAAAACTTTGCCGAGGTGAAGAACTCTCTGGATTTCTTCGCCGAGGTGAAGAATCGTGAGAAAACTCTACAGAAATCTGCCTTAGGGGAAAAATGACCATTCTACCCCTAATTAGTTGAAAATGTGGGGAGTCAAAAATAAGGAAATTTGATGGAGAATGTAATAAAGGTAAGGGCATTAGTGTAAATGACTATGGGACAAAGATGGAATTTCCAATAAAGTGTAAGGCAAAATGGGAAACTATGCCTATAATATGAGATATTAAGGGTTCAAGCACAAAGACTCTATCATTCTCTACTCCTTCTCACGCCAACTTCACTCTCCATTTCTCTCATCTCTTCATCCATTTGCTAAAGGAAATTAAGGGTTTTTGGTTGGATTCTTATAAGGATTTGATCCTAAGCATCAAGAGGTAAGGATTCTTGTTTTAGACATAAGATTAAGTTGTGTTAATGTTGAATTCTTATTAAGTTTATGCTTAGGGTTTAAGAGGAAGAACAAGTCCAACAAGGATAGAGAACTTTTGTGCAATTCTTCAAGCATAAGGTAAGTAAATCCAACCCTAACCCCTTGTTTGAGCAAGTAAAGCATAAAGATTGTTTTATGTGAATTTTATATGAAGTCCATATGCTTGAGATTTGTGTATGAAACTTGTTATTGAGTTTGATGATGATCCATGAATGGGTTTTCTTCATGAGAAGGGTTGGTTGAGTTGATAGAAGTTGGGTTGAATTTAGAGGGAGTTTAAGAGCATTTATGATGTGTATTTTCTTGGCTAGGATTTGAGATGATTCAAGGGAGTTTTACTCTCATTATGGATGGTGTAAGAGAGAAGGAGAAGTATAGTTAAAGTAGACTTGAAGTATGCATGCATGATGTTTGATGAAATGCCAAGGAGAAGCTTATGCATAAGAAGAGAAACTTATTTTTGTGCAACATAGCATAATCGCATTGCATAATTGCACTTAAGGAAGAAACATAAGCATGAACCATCCATATGCATATACTTACATATGCATGAGAACCTAAAGAAAGAATAAAGAATTCATAAGAATAAGAATAAAGAAAAAGAAAGAAAAGCACTAAAGAATTAAAGAAAGAAAAAGTGTTAAAGAAGAGAAAAGAATAGGTTGTTGCGATGGGGAACCCGTGAGTGCTAAGAAGAAGAAATTCCCATATACACGCCACCTTAATTGAGTGGCATAAGAAGAAGAAGAATTTGTATGACCCGTAAGAGTGTACATGGATGAGGGTTATACCAAGAAGAATTCCTACATGCACGCCACCTTAATTGAGTGGCCTAAAAAGAAAGAAAGAATTTGTACGGTCCGCAAGAGTGCATGTAGATGAGGACTATACTCACTCACACGGCCAGGGTTCCGAATCCATGCAGCAACCGAGTCCAATCGGCAAAGAAAAGAAAGAAAGAATAGGAATAAGAATAAGAATAAGAAAGAATGAGAAAGCTTGAACAAGCAAAGAAAAGAAAAACAAGAAAGAAAAGAGGAGCTTGAGCAAGCAAGAAAAGAAAGAAAAGAATAGAATAGAAAGAAAAGAAAAGAAATAGAAAAGAAGAAAGAAAATGCATTTTCTATCCATTATTGCATATGCATTTCATTCATGCATATTACCATGACTTCTCTTATGGTTAGAAAGAAAGAACAGGGAGAATTAGAAAGAAAGAAAAGGCAATGAAAATTAGAAACAGAGAAAGAACTAAGAATGAAGAAGAAGAGAATTAAGTAAGGAAAGAACCAAAGAAGAAGTTGCGGGGATAGAAGAGATAAAGGATTTATGTAACGCCCCGCTTGAGGTACGTAGTTAAGATTTGCTGTATTCATTGGTTCGGTTTTAATTGAGTTTGTATGTTGAGTTGGTTGAGTGTTTGCCTTGAAATTGGTTGAGCTTTGAGGACTCTTAAAATTGCCGTCTTCGCTAGGCCGAAGAATAGTCTTCGCCGCGGCGACGTTGGCTTGAGTAAGGCGGTGTCGGTTCTGTAACTTTTCGCCGGGGCGACGAAAGTTTCTTCGCCGCGGCGACGAGCCAGTTGAAAAGTTTCTTGAGGATTCTAGAGAATTCTTCATAGGGGTAAAAATGACCTTTCTACCCCTAATTAGTAGGAAAAGTGGGGAGTAAAATGTAAGGAAATTTGGTAGAGAATGTGTTGGTGATAAGGGTGTATTTGCAAAGAATCAAAGGATATAGATGGAATTTCCAAGGAAGAGTAAGGGCAAAATGGGAAATGATGGTTATAATATGAGCTAAAAAGGGTTAAGTGTAGAGAACCCTTCACTTCACCCATTTCCACCGCCATATCCATTCTCTAATTTCTCTCAATCTTCCATTCAATTTTCTAAAATTTCTAAGGAGTTTTAAGGAGCTTTTGGGTAGTTTTAGTAGAGATTTCATCTAAAGCATCGTAAGGTAAAGATTTTTTGCTTTAGATATGAATTTGTTTATATTTGTATCTTGAAGTCTTATGGTTTTATGGTTTAAAGTTGTAGAGAAGGGACAAGGTACTAAGGAAAAGGAAAAGTATTAGTGAGATCTCTCCATTAAAGGTAAGTAAATCCAACCAAGTCGAGATTCAAGAAAAGTAAATGAGTAGAGATTTATTTTAATTATGTATATATATGTTATACTTACTGAAAAATTGAGATGAGATGCGTGCTTAGTCATAGTTGTTGGATATACTTAAATTATGAGAAGTGTTTTTGATGTGTGATGAGAGAGTGAAATTGAGTTAAAGTTGGAGGAGTTGTGTATGAATATTTTTGGGAGTGTTTTCCTTGGCAGGAATTATGACGGTATGAGGGAGTTTTCCTCCCATTTTGGATGATTAAAGAGAAGAGTAGAGTTATAGATAAGTAGAGCCTTGGTATGCACATGAGTTGTTTGATGAAATGCCTAAGTGAGAAATTGCCCTATCACAGCCATGACCTTCTAAGTAATTTTTGGGCATTTTACGGATTGAACTGGGTTTAGACCAAAACATCAAAGTTGTATCCCTATCTCTAATATTTTAAATGAGACCAAAACTGTAGCAATCGAATGTGTATAACTCAAGTTATGCCCTTTTTAGTGTGACCTGCGCAGAATGACTGTCTTTGATGTACCATTGCATTTATGCTTTTCATAAGTGCATTAGCGAGCATGAGCCGTTCATGCGCATTATTTATGCACTTAAGAAGTAGCTTGAGGAATAATAGAGAATGTGAGTATAAGCTACTTTCAGAGTAAAGAGAAAATGAGAAAATGAGCACTAGAGAACAAAGAGAAAGTAGTGCTAAACAAAAGAGAATAGAGTAGGTTGTGCGATGGGGAACCCGTGAGTTATGGGTAGAGTATTCCCACATGTACGCCGCATTGAGAGAGCGGCATGAGTATGAGCGAGAGAAGTGGTGTAGCCCATGAGAGTGCATGCGGATAAGGGCTATACCCGAGAGTACCTGAGAGAGAGAGATTATACACTCACATGGCCAAGGGTTCTGAATCCATGCATAACCGAGTCCGATCGACTAGAATGAGTAAAAGTCACATAGAGTGGGAGCGAGTCCCGGCCGTGCCTCCGGTAAGATGAGGCCGTGACTACTAAAGAGAGTTAGTAGAAAAGAGTTATGAGAAAGAGAAAATAGAGAGCAGTTTAAGAGAGAGAGAGAGTAAATGAGAATTGTAAGGAAAGAATTAGATAGAGATAGTTACGGGGATAGATGCATAGAGGTTTTACTTACTGAGCATTAGTTGTGCTCACCCCGTTGTTTTTTCATGTTTTGCAGGATCTGGGTGAGGACACGGTCGGATGGGCGTCGGCAAGCGAAGGGAAATGGCTACATTGTCCACCTTGTTTTTAATGCTTTTGTACATGATATAACTTTTTGTATAAAGAATGTATATGTTTAATAAAAAAAAAAAATTTGGGCCCAACTATTTATGTTATTTTGCATGTATTTTCATTGTGTATCTTTTATGAGTATTTGAGTAGAAAGCGGTTATTACAATTTACTTACTGAGCATTTTTGTGCTCACCCCGTTGTTTCCCATGTTTTGCAGGAAATAGGTGAGCAGCGGTTGGAGGGACATTGGCAAGCAGAGAGAAATGGCATTACTGTCCACCATTGTAAAAGCTTATATATATGTTATTTTGCTATGTACAGAATAATATATGTTTTGTAAAGAAAATTTTTGGGCCCATCTATTTTTCATTTGCTATAAATATACTTTTATCGTAGTATATTTTTTCTAAGTATACTAACAGAAAGAAGTCATTACATACATTCAGTCAGCATCACATTTCCCTCCACCATCTTATGAAGGAGTTCAACAACTTCTGGTATCTCATTATTCTTGAGGAAACCAAAAATAAGTGTAGTAAATGTGACTACATTTGGAGCACAACCTTTTTCCTCCATATATGACAACAACTCATTTGCCATTTCTAGTTGTCCATTTTTACATAGCCCATTGATCAAAATGCTATATGTTACAACATCTGGCACCAGGTTTCCATGAAGAGAAAATTTCTGAAATAAGTCCCAAGCAATTCCCAATCTCTCTGTTTTACATAATCCATCAATGAGGGAATTCAAACCTTCAATGATAACTGCAAACTTATTATTTACTAGGGCATTAAAAATTTCCACCGCTTCCAAAACACATCTATTCTTGCAAAGTCCATTAATGAATTAGTTTAATTCAACTTGTCTCCCATAAATCCCATTTTTGTGTCCTTCAATTAATGATAGATTAGAAATACTAGTAATTAATACGCAATCTCTATGGGACGATATTCACTTCACCACCTTATTACTTTTTACGACTAGTGCACTTGCTACATATGCAATTGAATTAATCATGCATCATAAACTCATCATTAGTCATTGCTTGTGGTGATAGTTTTTATTCTGTGATAATTTTTATTGATTCCTATTTACCCCCCCTTTCTAGGAATATTAGCCATATTTAGGGTTTTACAAACAAGACCAGCTTGTTGCTGCTTGAGACTCCATCAGAACAAGTGTGGTTATTGAATTTGGTTCTGAAAGTAATTGCAGACACTCAAGATCCTAAACCTGCCGTTGAGGAAATCAAAACAGAAGAATAGCATGATGTTGGCTCACTTGAATTAGCCCTCTGAAAAAATGAAAATCCTAGCTCTAATCTTGAAGGCAATGGAATTGCTTGCATCTCAAATGATATAATAGATGTTACTATTAGGGTAGGTACCCTAGAGCCAATCAAATTATAGTTATTGACTACTTGTAAAACATGTTTACATTAATAAAAGGCATATGTAACAACTGTTGTAAACTAGTACAATGCATGCATAATAACAATGGAAAATGGGCCCAAAACTTTTTTTTTTTTTTTTATTATAAGTAATACGTCTTTTATACACAAAGAGCATCATTTACAAAAAAGCCATTTTAAAAGAAAAAAACAGGGGAAATAGTGTAGCTATTGCTCCTCGCTTGTCGACGCCCCTCCGACTGCATCATCACCTAGATCCTGCATCCACAAAGGAAAATAACGGGGTGAGCACAAAATAATGCTTAGTAAGTAAACCCTCTATCTGTTTATCCCCGTATGTAATTCTCTTAAGTCTTTCCTCACATTTTCTGTTGTTTTCTACTAAACGTCATGGCCTCATCTTACCGGAGGTATGGCCGGATGGCGTTCACACAGCACCATCTCACTCTTCATGACTGTCGGGTGGAGTTCACACAACACCAACCCGTTCTTAGTCTCTACCGAATAGGGATCATGAAGCACCTACTCGGTTTTCGTAACTATCGGGTGGAGACCACAAAGCACCTACCCGTTCCTCATGACTTTTGGGTGACGATCACAAAGCACTAACCCGTTCCTAATCACTGTCGGGTGATGATCACAAAGCATCAACCCACTTCTAATAAATGTCGGGTGATGATCACAAAGCATCAACCCCTTTCTAATAACTAACTGGGTGATGATCACAAAGCATCCACCCGTTTCTAATAACTATCGGGTGATGATCACAAAGCATCAACCCACTTCTAATAAATGTCGGGTGATGATCACAAAGCATCAACCCCTTTCTAATAACTAACCCGGTGATGGTCACAAAGTATCCACCCGTTTCTAATAACTATCGGGTGGTGATCACAAAGCATCAACCCATTTCTAATAGCTATTTGGGTGATGATCACAAAGCATCAACCCGATTCTCAAAACTGTCAGGTGATGATCACAAAGCATCGACCCATTTCTAATAGCTATTCGGGTGATGATCACAAAGCATCAACCCATTTCTCAAAACTGTTGGGTGATGATCACAAAGCATTGACCCATTTCTAATAGTCTTCTCATTCACTCTACTCTAGCACTTCTCATTCTCTCTACCCTAGAGTAATTGCATCCACAAAGTTCTCTACTTATAGAGCAAGTGCATACACAAAGTTTTCTACTCTTTCTTAGGTCACTTCTTAATGCACAATTTATGCCTATGGATGATTCATCTCCACTAATGCACTTATGAAATGCCAACATGCAATGTTGCAAGAAGTAAGGTTCACTACTCATACTCAAACCTCTATTAGGCATTTCATCAAACAACTCAAGTGCATAATAAAACTCTACTATAACAATAATTATATGTCTTTCTCTAACCATCCAAAATGGGGAGAAACTCCTTCACACAGCCATAATTCCTACCAAAGAAAGACACTTCCAAAAAGGATTTCTCAATATCCTTTAATTCCATCTCAAACTACCTTCCCTACCCACATCTCACTTCTTATACTTGAAATGTATAAATAATCACAAAGCACTAATAATCTCCATTTAAGACTCAATAACATGGCATATAACATGTATATAACATACATACATAATTGCTATCAAAAACCCTAATCAAGAAAATTCTCAAATCTCAAATTGGGTTGGGATTTACTTACCTTGTTATGGAGAGATTTTACTAGCTCTTCCTTTCACTTGGTTTGCTTGACTTTCTACTCTTAAACAAATGAACAAAAACCCTCAATATTCAATATACCCAAAAACTCACAAAACTTCACAACCAAAGCAAGAATCCTTACCTTAGGATGCCTTAGATTGATTTTCTACCCCAAATCACTCCAAAAGCCCTTTAAAACTCCTTGAACAAAAGAAAGAGAAATTGAGAGGAAGCAAGAGAGGAGAGTGGCGATGGAGAAGAAGAATGAAGGGTTTGCAATGACTTAATTCCTTTTAATGAAATTTATACACAAGCATTCCCATTTTGCCCTTACTCTTCTTTGGGAATTCCATCTATATCCTTTGATTCATTACAAACACACCCCCATAACAACCTATTCTCCATGAAAATTCCTTACATTTTACTCCCCACTTTTCTTGCTAATTAGGGGCAGAATGGTCAAATTGCCCTTAGGGAAGAAAATATCTAAAACTTAACAAACATTTTGGTTGGCACGTCGCTGCGGCGAGGAAGCTTCTGTCGCCGCGGCGAAACTGTCCAGCAGCTTCCCGTGGCTTCAACACCTCTTCGCCGCAACGAAGATTCTTCTTCGCCCCGGCGAAGCACGAAGCACTGAACTTCTTCTATTTCAACCAATTTCAGGGCAAGTATTCAACACACCACTCAAACAAAGGTCAACCAAACAATAATACTAATAAACCAACTCAAATAAGAGCAAAAGAAGAAACGTTAGCTACGTACCTCAAGTGGGGCGTTACAGCATATCTATGTTATGTAAATTGTATTTCATATATGTTATAATATATATCCTTAGAATGGTAGAACTGTGACGAGGGAATCAAGTAGTGATAAGTCTTGATTGTGAGAGCCCTATGAGCACATTGGTGGCCATTCTAGAAATCATTCGTAGCCACACATTATCCTGAATTAAAGGCATCTATAATGTGGTAAGGCTATCATTGTGTTGTACTATCTTATCCAAAGATAGTAACAGATCTTGCATGTTAAAGTTGTTTGGGGACAACTTGGTGTGATACATGGGTGGTTGCAGTTGGGAAGTTCACTAAACAGACCCACCAGAGAATTCCACATAGATGGTAACCTGAAATGTCTATGGAATACATCCTCTAATGGATGGTGGTGCTTATGATCCTTAGACTTGAGATTACTAGAGCGCTATGTGTAAATATCGGTTCAATTTGACCGAACATAGTCCTATTTAGGGCTAATAGAATGGAAGTGATTGGCTACATTGAAAAGTACACTATGGTTATGGTGGATCGACACAGGATTCATCATTCTTGGGTACAGAATAATTTATCTCACTGAGTAACTTGGTAAATGAAAACAATCATAAAACTGTGACCATAGTGGAATTGAGTTGCTACTCAAATTCGGTAAGCGTTAGTTTGAATTATCGATTACAAATAGGTCAAGGTAGTATATTTGAAGTTGGCATTATTTTTATACTTTAAACCTTGACGAGATAATAGATGATGAAATGATTCGATTGCACGATAACCATGTTGTTGACTAACAGTTGACGTTGAATCCAAATCTATCAGGTCGCCATGATGCCTAGCTAGAGGTCAATCTTGGTCTGTGTGTAATGAGACAATACATTGAGTGTCAATTGTGATATTACCCACTGTCAACATGATAAAGAGCCTATGGGCCGCACACTTAAAAGACAAATGAAAAGAAGATTTGGAATAAGGGTAATTTTGTCATTTCAAGATGAGGGGTATTTTGGTAGTGCTTACAATGCAATTAAATTTGCTGGAAGGTTGTTGCCTTTGTCCAGTTTTAACATTGGATTTAATTTGTAAGATTACATATCTACTCAAATATATATATATAGGTGTATATATATTAAATAAATAAATTATCATTATTTAAATTAATATATTGGTGTATGTGCATTTTAAGTAGTGAATTGTTATTCTATGATTAAGGCAATAATAGTAAAATACCAAACTAACTTTTTATTGGGCACTAAGTAAAGTCTAATTAAATTAGTTATTAGTGGGGGTATTAATGTAATATCACAAGGAGCTCTAGGGTTAGGGTTTGCCGATAAAAAGGGGCCTTAACCCTATTTGCTCATCAACTCAATCTTGCCTCCCAAGCTAAAAGGTTGTAGAGAGAATTTTTTTAAGGAAAAATCTCATCCTTTTTTCTTCTTTAAACCTCCACTCTCAAACTAGCAAATTGATCGTGTGGGGATTCTTGTCTTTGTGTAGATTTCCATTCGTGCACTTCTGCCCTTAAAGTGATAGCATTTTTCTACATCACCCTAAGGAGCCTCTAATTGAAGGTATGATTATAGCATTTGTTTAATCTTATATATATGTTTGTTTTAAATGGGTTATTAACATCAATCTATGATCTGAGATTATGGGTTTCAAATAAAATTTTTGTTTACTATTCCGCCCTTTATTTGATTGAAACCCTACAATTGCAGGTAAAGTTTCCGGGCTCATGTATATTAGTTTGTTTATTAGATCCAAACTGCTTCTTTCTTGAAAACAGCTCCACTATAAAAACCCTTGACTAGTATCTTTGAATCTGATAAAGAAGCAACAATTGTCAATGAGACAATGGAAGTTAAGAACCTTATAGTTGAGGGAACTGCAGGTAATTCCTTTCCTTAATTGTTTTTATGTTCACTCCAATTTGTATCTCAACTAACATATCATTTTTTTTTAATATATGAGCCTGCAATGGCATTGGAACCAGGACTTGGCGACTAGCTCCCATTTCTTCTTCATTCCAAAGACCAAGATCCTACTACCTCAATACAACCTATTGCACCTCCTTTAACCATGGTAACTTTCTCCCCTTCCAATAAATGAATGAAAATTCCTTAGGCTCGGTTTCTTTTAACTTCTTTTATTGTAGGCGTAGATTCCTCCCCTCTCATACAATTCTTCTGAATCTCATCCTCTCACTACAACATCTTTGCCAACTTCTCCAGCAGATATTTCCAACACTTATTTGACCCCTTTAATATCTCCACAACCCTCTTTTCAAGCTTCTACCAGAAGCCTTGCTAGCTCTGTACCTTCAGCCAATCTAGAGAGTGAGGTAATTCATTTCTTCTCATATCTTGATCAAGAAATATGCTTTCACTTCTATATGCATTCGATCACTTTGAATTTAATTTTTTTTTTCCTCTTTACAAGGCACTACTCAAGTTTCATTCTCGGCTATAGATGATGCAAGGATCTTCATTGCAAAACATGAGAGTATGCTTGACGACTCTCTTGAGGTTCTACCAGGGTGTTCACAGCAGCCAACGCTAAGTAGTCATGAGATAAACGATGCGAAGGAGTTTATCTGTCGTTGCTGTCTCATGGATTTGAGCATCTCATTTGTTAAAATCAAAGGGATAGGTTTCTGTCGATGCAGTGATGCCTTGCTGGAAATGCATCAAATACTCAAGTCTGCAGGATTGTGTTTCTGGAAAATGCAGAAGGTTTCATACAGCAATGACTTATCGTGCATGGGAGAGTTTTTGTGTAATTGGTTATCTTGTTGTTTAAAGGGTATTTAAGTAAAGTTCATTAGGAGTAATTTTACTGTAATGTTGTGTTGAAATTTGAATTTGAAAGTTGTAACTTCTACCGTAGTTGGTATAATTAGCAGAGAGTGGATATGAGTTATATATGGTCTTTTTTAATAAAAAAGATATAACCTTTTTGCAAACATTTGGGGTGCTCTGTTTTTTATCTCTCTCTCTCTCTCTTAATGTTCTCCAGCTGAAACCAACAAATGGTATCAGAGCCACCACAAAAAACCAGAAACTTAACATTGTAAACCTTTGATCACACCTCCAAAATACTCTTCGTCTCAAAACGATAGACCTACAGTTGTTCTTCCTTCTTCTTGCGACAGACACGAAAAACAGGGGCATGGTAACGCAATCTGCCTTGATGGCTCCACCGGTATTCAATGGAGAACATTACCACATCTGGGCAGTAAAGATGAAAGCCTTTATTCGTGGACAGGGATTGTGGCAGTATGTGGAAGAAAACCGGCAGCCACCTCCTCTTAGACAGAATCCCACGTTGAACCAAATGAGGCTGCATGAGGAAGAAACAGCCAAAGCTCCGAGAGCTCTCTCTTACATACATGCTGTTGTGACTAATATTGTTTTTACAAGAATCATGGCATACGAAAACCCCAAAGAAGCATGGGATAAATTGAGAAAGGAGTACATAGGGAGCACTACAATGGGGAATATGCAGGTTCTTAATCTAAGGAGGGAATTTGAGATGCAAAGAATGCAGTAAACTGAAAAAGTAAAGGATTATGTTGATAGACTAATGACTGTTGTCAACAAAATCAGGCTTATGGGAGTGGAGTTGACAGATTGTAAGGTTGTGGAAAAGGTTTTAGTGAGTCTTTCGGAGAGATTTTAGTCTAAAATCTCTTCTTTAGAGGACTCTAAAAACATGACTCAAATCACATTGACTGAGCTTGTCCATGCTCTCCAAGCTCAAGAGCAAAGAAGGCTCTTGAGGCAAGAAGATACTAGTGAGGGTGCATTGGTTGCAAGCTTCAAAGGCAAACCTGCACAAGCACAAACAAGAAAGTATGCTAGAGATAGAAAAGGGAAAGAAAGGAGTAATAACCAATGGGAGAGACTTGGTGGAGCGAAAGAATTTCCAGCCTGCACTCACTGTAAAAAGAAGGGGCATCCAAAGAGAAGATGCTAGTTCAGGCTTGGTATACAGCGCAGGAGTTGTAAGCAATTCGGCATATTGAAAAAGTGTGTAAGAACAAAGTAAACTAGCCAATACAACAAGCAAAAGTTGGGGAGGATCAACAACAATGTCAAGAGACAGAATAGCTCTTTGTGGCCACCTATTACACTGTACAAACTAGCAATGATGCTTGGTTAATTGATAGTGGCTGCACCAATCACATGGCTATAGACCTGCAAAATTTTGTTAGCTTGGATAGATCATATAGCTCCAGAGTCAAGATTGGGAATGGTGAATTCATGGAGGTCAAAGGCATAGGAGATGTTACTGTACGAACTTGGTAAGGTACAAAAATAATCTCTCATGTGTTGTATGTTCCTAGAATTAGCCAAAATCTATTGACTGTGGGGAAATGTTAGAGAGTGGTTATTCCTTACATTTTGAAAACCAAGCATGTACCATACTGGATCCTAAAGGGGCTGAATTGATGAGGGTAAAGATGCTAGGGAAAAGCTTCCCTGTTGAGTGGAAAACCACCAATGATTCTGCCCTGTTAACTAGACAGGAGGAGTCATAAATTTGGCACAAATGGCTTGGACATTACCACTATAATGGCCTCAAGGAGTTGAAGAATGCAAACATGGTTAGTGACCTGCCAGAAATTGAGGAGAAAAGCACATTGTGCAGTGCATGCCAAATTAGAAAATTGAGCAAGCCTACGTTTCCTATGGATCAGACTTGGAGAGCAACAATGAAGCTTCAACTGATTCATTCAGATGTTTGTGGTCCCATGCAAACAAAATCCTTGAGTGAAAGCAGGTATTTCATACTCTTTATAGATGATTATACACGGATGACATGGGTGTATTTTTTATAGCAGAAAAGTGAGGTTCCTGTAGTGTTTAGAAAATTCAAACTGTTAGTAGAAAATGAAGCTGGGACAAAGATCAAATCATTGAGAAGTGACAATGGAACAGAGTACACTTCAAGAGAATTCAGTTCTCTCTGTTTAGAAGCTGGTATTAGGCATCAATTCACTACTCCATACACTCCATAGCAAAATGGAGTAAGTGAAAGAAGAAATAGGACCATCATGGAGATGACTAGATGCATGTTGGCAGAAAAACATCTCTCTAAGAAATTCTGGGCTGAAGCAGTAAATACGGGAGTTTATCTCCTGAATAGGCTGCAACCAAACCAGTCAAGGGGCAAACACCAACTGAGGCATGAACAGGAACGAAACCTGCAATTGGATATTTAAGAGTGTTTGGAAGTGTGTGCTATGTGATGGTTCCAACAGTGAAGAGGACCAAGCTGGATAACAAAGCTAAAGTTGGTATTTTCATTGGTTATAGCAACCAATCAAAAGGATTCAGAGTGTACATTCCAGAGACAAAAAGAGTTGTGATAACTAGGGATGTGAGAATTGATGAGACTGCGGTTTGGTGTTGGGAGAGCAAGCAGATTGTTGTTGACTGTAACACACAACAACCAACTGGAGCTGCTCTAGATGAACTTGAAACTGAAGAAAATGAAGCACCAGTAGATGAAGAACCAGCAGTTCGTGGAACCAGGACCTTGGCTGATGTTTATGGAAGGTGCAATGTGGCTGTGTTAGAACCTAAAACGTATGCTAAAGCTGCAGGATCAGATGCTTGAAAGAATGCTATACAAGAGAAGATTTCCATGATTGAGAAGAACAACACATAGAGGTTAGTTGAAAGACCTGAAAACAGAAGAATAATTCAGGTAAAATGGATTTACAAATTAAAGCTCAATCCGGATGGTACAATCCACAAACACAAGGCTAAGCTCATGGCAAAAGGATTTGCATAGTAGCAAGGGGTGGATTACAGTAATACATTTGCTCCGGTAGCAAGACATGATACCATAAGGATGATCATAGCCATGGCAGCCCAATTTAGTTGGAAAATTTTCCAACTTGATGTCAAATATGCCTTCCTAAATGGCTATCTGGAAGAGAAGATTTTTGTGGACCAACCGAAGGCTACCAAGTGAAGGGTGAAGAAAGCAAGATGTACATGCTAGAGAAGGCATTGTATGGTCTAAAACAGCCACCTAGGGCCTGGTACAGCCGCATAAACGATTACATTAATAGCCTAGGCTATGTAAGAAGTCCAAACGAACATACCCTTTATGTTAAAGAAGCTGAAGGTGATTTAATTGTTGTGTCATTGTATGTGGATGACCTGCTGATGACAGGGAGCAATCCGAACCAGTTGAAGATGTTCAAGCAATCCATGCAATCTGAATTTGAGATGATAGATTTGGGGGAGATGTCATATTTTCTTAGTATGCAGATTTTTTAGTCCAAAAGTGGAATATTTGTGTATTAGGAAAAGTATGCAAATGAAATCCTCATAAAGTTTGGAATGGAGAATTGCAAACCTGCAGATACACCCATAGTCTCTAACCTGAAGCTGAGCAAAAATGATGGTGAGAAAAGAGTGGATGAGAGCATATTTAGAGCTCTGGTAGGATGCTTGCCGTACTTGACAGCCACACGTCCAGACCTGATGTTTGCAGTGAGTTATCTCTCTAGATTTATGAGTTGTCCAAGTGAATCTCGCTATAGGGTAGCAAAGAGGGTATTAAGGTATGTGAAAAGAACTTCAAACCTAGCATTTGGTTTAAGAGAGCAGAAAAATTGGTTCTGCAGGGATACACAGACAGTGACTGGGGAGGTTCCTTAGATGACATGAAAAGTACCTCTAGGTATGTGTTTTACATCAATGAAGGTGCCATTGGTTGGTTGTCGAAGAAGCAAGACTCGGTGGCTCAGTCCACTGCTGC
Organism: Pistacia vera; assembly: GCF_008641045.1. NCBI lineage: Eukaryota > Viridiplantae > Streptophyta > Magnoliopsida > Sapindales > Anacardiaceae > Pistacia > Pistacia vera. The sequence goes on from NW_022196822.1 coordinate 41,142, forward strand.
GGTAGAAATGTACTGCAGAGGCAGAGTACATTTCTACCGCAGCAGTAGTTAACCAAGCTACTTGGTTCAGAAAAATCCTATCTAATTTGAAGCAAGAACAAGTTAGGCCAACACCAATATTGTGTGATAATCAATCAGCAATGGCAATGGCAAAGAATCCAGTTCTTCACGACAGGACCAAACATATTAAGATTAAATTTCATGCAGTTAGGGAGGCTGGAAATGATGGGGAAGTGACTTTGATGCACTGTCAGGGTCTAGATCAGATTGCAGATATCATGACTAAGAGTTTGCCTAAAGCCAAGTTTCAGGAACTTAGACTCAAACTTGGTGTTTCCAGCAAATGCATCAAGGGGGAGTGTTGATGCAGTGATGCCTTGTTGGAAATGCATCAAAAACTCAAGTCTGCAGGATTGTGTTTCTAGAAAATGCAGAAGGCTTCATGCAGCAATGACTTATTGTGCATGGGAGAGATTTTGTGTAATTGGTTATCTTGTTGTTTAAAGGGTATTTAAGTAANTTTAAACTAATAGGGGGGTAATTGATTTTTTACAGGGTACCCTGCAAAGGAACCGGAACTTGCATTTTAGGTTCCGGTTCCTTGAATTGAAGAACCTGCACTGTGCGGTTCTAGTTCTGGTTCCGGTTCTCCCAGAAAATGCAGGGTACCCGGAACCGCTCACCCTTGCCAAACCCCCAAAAAAAAAAAAATTCATGATATTACATTATTACCACAGATGTCAATATTAAAAAAGACATTGTCGATATCAAATGCTTCGTGGATTTTAATCTATCTACCCCTGGGAATGTGTCAACACGAGGCTTAGGCCAACAAGTATTGAGTTGTTTCTTACCTAAGCTAGAATGAGAGAAGTTCTAGTTAACCAAACTGCAATACCAGCCAACCCATTTAATCCGAGTGATCAAATGCATCATCTTTTTTTGATAAATTTTATAGATTTAAATAATCGAATTTTGGAATCAATTTATAATGATTTTAAAAAGAATTTTATCTATTTGTTTTCTTACATCTCACAAGAATTGGAAAACTAAAATGTTTCACCAGTAGAATAATTTACATAACATTTCCAAATAGTTTTCTTACATCCACTACAGTATGCACCAATAATTATATTTCACTCTAATTAATTTGTTGTTGTACACAAAATTTGATGACAATAATAAATTACAAGAACCAATCAATTACATAAACTTTTTCTCGCAAGTATAATCAAACAATGATTGTAAAAGACTAGGGATGAGCAGGTCCAAGTACCCCACCAAATTCAAAGGAACTAGAACTAGTTGGTTCCAATTTCTCAAAACCTGGAACCGGAACCAGAAACATAGGTTCCGATTCCGGTTTCAGGTACCCAAGATAATTTTAATTACCCCCTACTAAATAAAAAATGACATATAAACCCTCTTAACATTAAATACACCCCCCAACAGTTTTCAAACATTAGAAATACACCCTACAGCACAGCAACAGTCTATTTACAGAAATTATAACTGTTCTAAGTACTATTCCCAAAATTAAAATTACATAACATATTAAGTTTCATCCTCTAAATTTGCAACGGATATTCCTTGAATTTCTTCGTCAATTTCATTCACTTCTACCAAAAAAAAAAAAAAAAGAAGGGGTCTATTAGTATGTTAAAAACATTGAACAAAATTAAATTAACTACATAAAACTATAAGAGTTTGACATTAGTTGGATGATATGTTAATGTTAGGTAATTGATAATAATAAGAGAACAAAGCTAATGATATCTAAATAAAATTCTATTCCAGCCAATTCTAGCAAAATATAATGCTACAAAAAACATAAGGAAAGTACCCCTAAAATAAGTAAAACCATAATGGTAATAATTAGCTGGTTTAGAGCGAAAAGAAGAAATGAAAGCACATGTTTGCCTGTATATCATTTATATGATAATCATAGTTTAATTTATGAACATTTTAATAAATTTCATTCACATATATAGGACAGAAACCACACGTCTTGCAATCTTACAAGACCAATTTAATTAATTTACTTTATAACTTTACTCTTTTCAAAAGCAAATATATATGGTTTATAACACATCTTGCTATCATAAATTAAAACAAGAAAGTCAATGTTTTCTCTAATTGATGACATTGTTCCTGCAAACATTTAAGCAATCAACATACAATGAAACATAAAAAACAAGTGATTAAATTGAAACTGTGCCAGCACAGCACTTTTTTCACACACAAAACCAAACTCTAAGAAACAAATATGAATATGTTACATAAAGTCTATCTATAATTGCCTTGAATCGAAATCATTTATGACAAGGATTTATGATAAGTTCAAAAGTTCAGCTAATTTTGGCACAAGAAGTAAAAGATTAACACCACTATGCAGACAGGCCAACAATCAATTCACATTGCCAAGCCCCCTTCTATTATTCTATAATGTAGTCAGTGATCTTAACATGTAATTGATTTTTAATCATCCATTTGTTCAAACCCATTAAACAATCTAATCTGGTAATATATACAGATGAAACTTAGGATTAAACTGCATGAACAACGCCTTCACATAAAAGTATAAAACAACACAAAGAGCTCATAGTATCATGGGCTGGCTACAATGGTATGACATTATAAACTAAAAGTATGATATTACAAAAATTCTCTTCCAATAACATTACTTTTATGCATAAAAAAGAGAACTTTAAATACTAGATCTAGCAACAAACATGCATATTCAATCTCCATAAAGAACAAGAGCAAACAGTAAATGGGTCAAAAAAAAAAAAAGATCAGAAATTGAAATATACAATAATGATTCAGAAAGAATAAAGAAGAAAGAAAAGTCACCTGTGACTTAGTGAGAGTTTCTGATTAAGTCCTTCAGTAAACTCAAAGCGCAAGCCCTCAAACAGCTCCAGCTTCAAAAACACTGAAAATCAACTAGTTTTAGTATTTTTTTTCTAACCACAATATGAACATTCTACAATCCAGAATGCTACTCTTAGTAGCAGATACAGCAAAACCCTATCCCTCTTCATCAGAAAAAAAAAAAAAAAATAAAAAAAAATAAAAAAGAACATGAAGAGTCTTCCTTTTCTAATGTTAGGATTCTACATTGAGAGGGAAAAGATGTGGGTATGTGATTTATAAGAGCTTGGGCATGCTCCCTTGACAAGCCGGTTTTCTAAGGAGAGTTCTACCCAAAACCACAAAAGGACCATTACCCAGCCCAATTCCTATCAAAGGCCCCTATCCAGCCCAATTCTTATCAATTTGGGAGTGGGTTCCTATCATCTAACCTACGCTAGAATGTAGAACCAAAAAATAAAGGGAAAAAACAAACATATAAACAAATCCAATTTTGAAAATTACAAAAAGAACATGACTTTCTTCATCATTAAGCACCCTAAATCAAAAAGATTTGGAACCGTGAATATACCTAATCGGAGATGGCAACACTGGAGATTCGAACGTGAGAAGGTGAGAGAATAGCATTCGACGATTCAAATTAACAACACCAGAGATTCGACGATTCGAACTAAGAGAGAGCCAAAGGTAGATTGGACGAAGACGAACGACCGAAATTTTTATTTCCCCAAATCATAATTGAATTTTCTTATATGACGTGTAAAATTACAACCCCCCCCCCCCCAATCTTTAATGTTATCTCACTTCAGTCCTGGTTCCCGATTCCTGCAGTGCTCGAACCAGAACTGGAACCGCATAGTGGCAGTTCCAGCAAATTTGGAACCGGAACCGACACCCGAGTAACGGTTAGTTCCCGTTCTACCCTAAAATTTTGCCTACCCCTATAAAAGACCTTTAAGCGCTTTGTCATCTAGTACCTTTAGAAGGCAAGCAACTTCACAGAACCTGACATGATGTCTATACAGAGATTCTTCATTCACTCCCGGTTTCATCTAATTTTTAGAAGGTCTCGCCCTTCTTAGAGCCCATTGCATTGCCCATTTGGCCATCGAACGCATGTAACATAGTACCCTTAAACCATCATCTGTAGTCCAAGCTTTAGGAGTTTGGCAAGAGTAACTACGAAGAAAACAACAATATATCAATGAATCAGGAACAAATAGTTCTGGAGAATATAATTATCAGTGTAAATTATGCAGAATGGATAGTTTCCTGTTGGAATCGGAAGAATATATCCTAAAGGCAGTAACCTCAAGAGCAAAAAAACTATCTATCAGACATTATTGCTACTGGAGTTTTGTCCAACAATTCTCACCACCAAGAATCTACAAGTAAAATGGTTAATCAGCACATCCAACAATTTGTGTCTCTAATAAATTCTAAACAACTGAGAAAACCAATAAAGCAATGAAATCTATAAACATTTCAAACTGATTTAGATCTAAAAAACAGACTTATAGCATAGTTTTAATGGCAAATGGCTAGTACTAGACCTTGTCCTTCAAGGTTTAAAAAGGTAACACCGTTATATAAGATAAAGGGGATCTTACCCAAGTCCATTTTTAGAACATGCTGCTTCATAGATTCCACTAACAGCTTGAAATCCCATATCAACCAAATCTTCATGGATCATCATTACAATAACTGCCTGAGTGACAGCAGAATATATTTCTTGTGACAGCAATGTTGTCATGTCAACTGCATTCTTCGTACGGTAACAAAGATAGAGCCTTTCCACAGCTGGCTGAAGCTCTTGCAGTTTCATATTTCAATGTTGTCAAATAATGCTCTCCTGACAAGGATACTACTCTGAAAAAGTGAACCACTCAATAAATATTTATCATGAAACTTCAAATTGGCTTTTGGATAGGAAATGAAGGAAGCAGGTTCAAACATTCACGATATTTTTTGTCCTTCATTAGTAACTGCATGACTAAGGACATTGTACATTCATTTAGCCTAACATTTGTCGCTGCCATCTTATGAAGGAGTTCAACAACTCTTGGCACCTCATTATTCTTGAGGAAAGCATATTGAATGTGAATACATTAGGAGCATAAACTTTTTCCTCCATATTTGAGAACAACTCATTTGCCTTTTCTAGTTGTCCATTTTTACAAAGCGCATTGATCAAAATGGCATATGTTACAACTTTCGAAACTAGGTTTTCTTGACGAAAAATTTTCTGAAATAGCTCCCAAGCAGTTTCGAATCTCCCTGTTTTATACAATCTATCAATGAGGGAACTCAAACTTTCAAGGTCAACTGCAAACTTATCATCTACTAAAGTATTAAACATTTCCAATGCTTCCAAAACACATCCATTCTTGCAAAATCCATCAATGAAAATGTTATATGTCAATGAATTGGCTATAACACCTTTAATTTGCATCTCATTGACTAATGTTCGTGCATCTTTTACATTACCATTAAGGAAAAGTCCAGTTATCAAGGTGTTATATGTAATCACATCAGGCCTAATTCCTTCGGAAATCATGTTACGATAAAGATAAAGAGCCTTGTAAATATTTCTATTTTTGCAGCACCAATTGATTAAAGTAGTGTAGCAAACAACATTAGGTCTATACCCCTTTCTAGTTGTAGAATCAAACACCTCTCTTGCATCACCAATTCTATCTGCCAAGCAATAAACATTTATTAAAATGATGTAAGTATAAATGTCGGGATCCACACCTCTTTGAATCATCAATTCCAACAACCTATTTGCTTCGTTCAATTTCCCTTTTTGCAAAGTTCATCTATGACCACACTAAATGTCACCATAGAAGGCCGCACACCTTGATCCATCATCAATATAAATAAACTTTTACACTTCTCCCAATCACCCACACAACACAAACCATGAATTAGAGTGGTATAAGTGATCACATTAGGCCTACAACCAAAAGCAACCATTTTCTTAAACAACTCCCTTGACTCCAAAATCTTTTTTTCTCCACACAGACCTTTAATCAAACACGTAAAAGTCACAGCATCAGGGCTGAAACCCTTCTTCAAAATCCCCCCAAAAACCGCAAAACCATCCGAAATTTTGATATTACACATGCAATTCAATAAAATATTCATAGAGTCAAATAATATAATTAAAAAGTTTCAAGGTGTTGTCTCTTAAATTTTAGAATTTAGGTGAAGAATGATACATCATGGCATTAACGGGTTAGATTGTGAAACTAATTTTAAAATAATGTTATGTATAGACGTATATTTACCATTAGAGGTTTGCAAAATACAATTTCATTAAGGAGAGAAATCTTTTTGGTAAATTCTAAACAACCCTTATGTTTTGAAATTTTTTTAAAACACCTTCAGAATTTCGAAAATGGTTTTAGAGATTCAAAACAGAAACTTAATATATATTATATATTACAAAGTAATGTCGAAATTTAATTTAAAGATAATATTTTGAGTTATTGTTAGGTGTCCATTGTTGCTTCAAAGTATTTTTTATTTTATTTTTATAAATTTTATTGAGATTTAAACAACCCTCAACTAATATTTTTGCGTTCAATTTATAATGATATCAAGCTAATTATTACTCGACCCTCAAAATTTTCAAAATTACAAATTTGTCCATGTTTTGAGCTAATTATTTTAAAACCACTCAAGTTTTGAAAATCTATCAATTAGTACACTTTAACTTATATTTTCATTCCCATACACATCAAAGGTTACAAGGAATGAAAATCTTGACTTAATTTGAGATGGTAACTTCTAGTTGCCATTTAATCCAAATTGGCCACATTAAAATTACCTTTCTTATGATGTCCAAAAAATTTTACGCAACCCTCGACAAGTAGGAAATACTGGAATGAACTAGAAAAGTTTGGGTAGAGCCATGTTGAAATATTGACTAGGTAAACATCTTATACTATGAGTACTTATAAACCTTGTAGGCAATCCCCGTGATGTTGATGAAGGAAGGGGTCTAATTGGTAGACTAAGGCTTACAATGGTGCAACCCCTTGGGTTATACACTTGGAAAAAGAAAAGGAGTAGATACAACGATCATCTAATTCATCACAATAAATAAACTTTTACTCTTCTCCCAATCACCCACACAACACAAACTATGAATTAGAGTGTTATAACTTTAACAAACTGCATAGAGGTTAAAAATAAAACTTACATGAATATTAGAGGGTCAAATTTAGATTCAGTTGAAAGATTATATTTGCTTTTTTTTTTTTTTTTTTTTTGTTAAAATATCATGTAAGTTCCTCATCTGTCAAGATGCATTTGAGTGAAACAAACTCATTTGGGAATGTTAAAACTAACCGTGCCAGCTAGTAAAAACTCAAAAGCACTCTTTTATAATTCAATAACGTTAGATGTACAAACAAATCTTACAAAAATTTGTGTACAAACTGATGTAGCACAAAATGAATGGAAGAGTGAATAAAAAAAAAAAAAAAATCAAACTCATCATATTCACTCTTCCATTAATTTTCTGCTACATCAGTTTATACATAAATCTTTGTAAAATTTGTTTATACATTTAGCATTACTCTTTATAATTTACCATCTATAAACACAAATATATGTATGTATAAATTATAATACAATCCACATGTTAATCCAATTCCAACGATAGGCCGACAAAGCATTCATGAAACATCATTGTACCCAAACTATTTAAAATACACATAAAATTTGGAAATAAAGTCAAACATCAAGGATGCATGCTAATAACTTTGATTATGGATTAATTTTATTTTTATGTATTGAAACTTTGAGAATAAAGTCATCATTTCTCTTTCTCTTTCTCATCAGCTCAAAGACACTGTTATGCGGAAAACTAAACCAATCCACAAAACAAGCTACATAGAATCAAGAAATCAAACACAAACAACAACAAATTTACCATGGTTCACTTGCTCTATTTTGAGTAAGCTACATCCACGTTGAACTCTGGAAAAGGGGAGTTTGCTGCACTCTTTTTATAGATGTCTCCGTCCTCCAAATTCTTCTCTTGTTGAAATTTACGCTAGCCTCCTCTTATCAGTCTCCCACGTCTCCATCGGCCACTCTTTCCTGTCACAATCTTGTATTTTTATCTGTTTCACTTCTTTACTCAAACACTCGACCCAAAATGTCTTTGGCATATACTGCACCAAGCAAAACCGTTTATTTGGAATTACCATATATCAAACGCTATCAATGAAAATTCATGATCACATGCATTTTATTCATTTCTTAAGTCAGAGGTCCTCAAAATAACCAAGAATGAATGATTGCTTGGCTTGAACAATCTGGCTGCAAGGAGTGCTCTCTGTCTTTCTTCCACGGTAAAATTTCTACGTGCTTTACTGATAGAAATCCCCAATTCTTCAAGGAAACCATAGAACTCTTGATGATCTGCAATCAATGGGAAAGGTTAATGTTGTTAACACTAAATTAGAACAAGAAGATATAAGTGTAAAGAGCTTACCAAGTTGATTTCCTTTATCCACTGCCTGTTTCCCAACTTGTCATGCAGCTCTTCTTGGTTCATTTTTATGCATTGGAGAGTAAACATTGCGAGATGGCCCTGCCCTTGTACTTTTATCTTTAAAATTGTTTCCCAAAATCCTGAAAGATGAATTTGGACCTCTAGAACCCAAAAACTCCACAGACCGTTCTTCATCACTTTCCATGTTATTCTGATGTTCAAAGTTCTGCCTGACATTTTCTGGCTCTTCACCATCACTAACCGGATACTCGATCTCAAAAGCAGTCATGTCAAATATAACAACATGAAAATTTGAATTTGATTTGAATTGGAAAACCAGAAGCTGTCCTGGACCGATGGAGAAATACTCAACAAACTCTCACCAACCATTACCGAACCAAACCTTTCCCCTTTCTTTTACCACTCCAACCGTTAGGAACTGTTATTGTAGCGACACAAGAAAGGTCATCCCCAAACTTTGTCACAAATTTTTGTGGGATTTTCTGCAATAATGCAAACTAAGTTACAGGAACCTATATCTTCAGTCAGACAAATGCTTTTACACATGTCAGTCCTAAAATTTTTTCTCGAATTGGTCAATGTTAAGAAAACAAAGAACCTATATCTTCCAACCAGCAAAACTATTCTGGAATTTAAAGAAACAGATTTCAGAAGACTGACAAAACTGCAAACCACTTCCAAATTATGGTGGATACTATTTAAGATTTCCAAGGCAAAGTGGAACGAAAAAATCCCATGTGAATATCAAGGCCAAAATGAACTATGTACAGAAAAGGAAAGGCACGCCTCTTAAGGGCGGTTAAAAGAAAAGAAATGAATTCAATCAAACAAATGCTTCCGCAACATAGCAGTTGTAGATAGTTTGTCAATACAGATCAATGTTCCATGAACAAGAAGACGTATTTTGGTACAAACTCAACAAACAAGGCCACTTGAGATTCATGAGAATTATTCAAAGGTTCATGCAATATATCACTTAATCAGACCTACACTCACTAGATTCTATTCAGTACCATCACCGTTCACCACAATTACAAGCAACAATGCTATTAAGAAATTCACTTTGATTAAAACTTCTTAGTCTTTATGGGATCTGGAAACCTTAAACGTTCTAAAACTGTTAAAATTTCAAGCTTAATAGATGTAGGAAGCTATATTACATTAATGAACATTTTCAGTGACAGAAACTTTGAGAAAATTTAGCTGCCCTGTCATCCCAAGTTTCTATTTAAGAAAATGGCCTTGAAACTGTTCATCAATTTTTTTTAATTTAGAGAAGATGACGTGGCATAGTTAGGATTAATTAAACACGTAAAATGGGTGAAAATGAAAAGATTAAAACATATGTGGGCCGAATCAGAAATAATGAAAGTTTTTAAAATTTGAAATTTCGCAAAACAAGCCCCACTAACTATTCACCTCACTTAATCGAAATGCATCAGTTCAAAAAGCGATTTCTTGAACGAAAGGGAGACGCGATTTTTTCCGATCGAACACTTGCAAATNTAAGGTGTTTTTGTTATTTTTTAAACTAATAGGGGGGTAATTGATTTTTTATAGGGTACCCTGGAAAGGAACCGGAACCTGCATTTTAGGTTCCGGTTCCTTGAATTGAAGAACCTGTACTGTGCGGTTCTGGTTCCGGTTCCTTTTTTTGGGAACCTGTACTGTGCGGTTCCGGTTCCGGTTCCCCGAAAAAGTGCAGGGTACCCGGAACCGCTCACCCCTAGTGAGGACTGAGGACAATGCAAAATGCTATTGCAATTTGCAAATGTGTTTAAAGAGACGAATGTTTTGATAAATTTCACAAATTTTTAACCTCAAGTTTTGTTGTATCTTGCTTTGGTTTAATTCTAACCTCACAGTTCCCTTTAATCAACGGCGTAGAAGTTAAAAATTAAAATTTACATCAATATTAGAGGGTTAAATTTACATTTGGTTGAAAGATAGTATTTGGTTCATTTTTCAAGTATTGATTGTTGCTTTAACCTTTTTTTTTTTTTTTTTGATAAATATTATAGGATTTAAAAAAAATCCTCACTAATGAATTAGGAATCAATTGATAATGATTTTGAAGATATGTTTATCTATTTGTTCTTCAAAATTTTAAATGGTCAAAATCCATGGTTCATAGAGTCAAATAATATAATTAAAAAGTTTTAAGGTGTTGTCTCTTAAATTTTAGAATTTAGGTGAAGAATGATACATCATGGTATTAACCGGTTAGATTGTGAAGCTAATTTTTAAAATAATGTTATGTATAGACATATATTTACTACTAGAGGTTTGCAAAATACAATTTCATTAAGGAGATAAATCTTTTTAGTAAATTATAAACAACCCTTATGTTTTGAATTTTTTTTAAAACACCTTCAGAATTTCGAAATTGGTTCACTTAATAACGTTTAGATTAACCGCGTGGATATTCAAAACAGAAACTTAATATATATTATATATTACGAAGTAATATTGAAATTTAATTTAAAGATAATATTTTGAGTTATTGTTAGGTGTCCATTGTTGCTTCAAAGTATTTTTTATTTTATTTTTATAAATTTTATTGAGATTTGAACAACCCTCAACTAATATTTTTGCTTTCAATTTATAATGATATCAAGCTAATTATTTCTCGATCCTCAAAATTTTCAAAATTACAAACTTGTCCATGTTTTGAGCTAATTATTATTAAAACCACTCAAGTTTTGAAAATCTATCAATTAGTACCCTTTAACTTATATTTTCATTCCCATCCACATCAAAAGTTACAAGGAATGAAAATTTTGACATAATTTGAGATGGTAACTTCTAGTTGCCATTTAATCCAATTTGGCCACATTAAAATTACCTTTCTTATGATATCCAAACAATTTTACGCAACCGTCGAAAAATAGGAAATACTGAAATGAACTAGAAAAGTTTGGGTAGAGCCATGTTGAAATATTGACTAGGTAAACATCTTATATTATGAGTACTTATAAACCTTACAGGCAATCCCCGTTATGTTGATGAAGGAAGGGGTCTAATTGGTAGACTAAGGCTTACAATGGTGCAACCGCTTAGGTTATACACTTGGAAAAAGAAAAGGAATAGATATAGCGATCATCTAATTCATCACAATAAATAAACTTTTACTCTTCTCCCAATCACCCACACAACACAAACTATGAATTAGAGTGTTATAACCTTAACAAACTGCATATAGGTTAAAAATAAAAAACTTATATGAATATTAGAGGGTCAAATTTAGATTCGGTTGAAAGATTATATTCGCTTTTTTTTTTTTTTTTTTTTTTTTTTAAATATCATTTAAGTTCCTCAATTGTCAAGATGCATTTGAGTGAAACAAACTCATTTGGAAATGTTAAAATTAACTGTGTCAACTAGTAAAGATTCAAAAGCATTCTTTTATAATTCAATAACGTTAAATATACAAACAAATCGTTTACAAACTGATGTGGTATAAAATGAATGGAAGAGTGAATAAAAAAAAAGTCAAACTCATCATATTCACTCTTAAGTCAAAGATCCTCAAAATATTTGTGTACAAACTGATGTAACACAAAATACATTTTATTCATTTTTTAAGTCAGAGGTACTCAAAATAACCAAGAATGAATGATTGCTTGGCTTGAACAATCCGGCTGCAAGGAGTGCTCTCTGTCTTTCTTCCACGGTAAAATTTCTACATGCTTTACTGATAGAAATCCCCAATTCTTCAAGGAAACCATAGAACTCTTGATGATCTGCAATCAATGGGAAAGGTTAATGTTGTTAACACTAAATTAGAACAAGAAGATATAAGTGTAAAGAGCTTACCAAGTTGATTTCCTTCATCCACTGCCTGTTTCCCAACTTGTCGTGCAGCTCTTCTTGGTTCATTTTTATGCATTGGAGAGTAAACATTGCGAGATGGCCCTGTCCTTGTACTTTTATCTTTAAAATTGTTTCCCAAAATCCTGAAAGATGAATTTGGAGCTGTAGAACCCAAAAACTCCACAGACCGTTCTTCATCACTTTCCATGTTATTCTGATGTTCAAAGTTCTGCCTGACATTTTCTGGCTCTTCACCATCACTAACCGGATACTCGATCTCAAAAGCAGTCATGTCAAATATAACAATATGAAAATTTGAATTTGATTTGAATTGGAAAACCAAAGGCTGTCCTGGACCGATGGAGAAATACTCAACAAACTCAGACCAACCATTGCCGAACCAAACCTTTCCCCTTTCTTTTACCACTCCAAATTTCCAAACTCTACCGTTAGGAACTGTTATTGTAGCGACACTAGAAAGGTCATCCCCAAACTTTGTCACAAATTTTTGTGGGATTTTCTGCAATTATGCAAACTAAGTTACAGGAACATATATCTTCAGTCAGACAAATGCTTTTACACATGTCAGTCCTAAATTTTTATCTCGAATTGGTCAATGTTAAGAAAACAAAGAACCCATATCTGCCAACCAGCAAAACTATTCTGGAATTTAAAGAAACAGATTTCAGAAGACTGACAAATAAATTATGGTGGATACTATTTACGATTTCCAGGGCAAAGTGGAACGACAAAATCCCATGTGAATATCAAGGCCAAAATGAAATATGTACAGAAAAGGAAAGGCAGCACGCCTCTTAAGGGCAGTTAAAAAGAAAAGAAATGAATTCAATCAAACAAATGCTTCCACAACATAGCAGTTGTAGATAGTTTGTCAATACAGTTCAATGTTCCACGAACAAGAAGACATATCTTGGTACAAACTCAACAAACTAGGCCACTTGAGATTCATGAGAATTATTGAAAAGTTCATGCAATATATCACTTACTCAGACCTACACTCACTAGATTCTATTCAGTACCATCACCATTCACCACAATTACAAGCAACAATGCTATTAAGAAATTCACTTTGAATAAAACTTCTTAGTCTTTGAGGGATCTGGAAACCTTAAACGTTCTAAAACTGATAAAATTTCAAGCTTAATATATGTAGGAAGCTATATTACATTAATGAACATTTTCAGTGACAAAAACTTTTGTATGCCCAGAAATTTATTTGTAACATAGAGTTCAGCCTAATTTAAAACAACATTGTATAGCTTTCTTAACCCTCAAAATAGCCTACTGTAAATCACAAACATAAATAAGTAAAACTTGGGTTCTCATGCTGTCATATGCACATTTCAGAACCACCATGTACAAGTGAATGACAGAAGTGTAAAGTGTTTAGCCAAAAAATTACAAAGAATCAAATGGGTATGTAACAAAGTAGAAAAAAAAAAAACAACCATATTCTTTTTTGTTTGCTTAAAAAAACAGATAAAACTTGGGTGAGGAATTACCAGCATCTTAGCTTCAAGTGTCGAGGGAAGGATGGTCTTGAAGAAATGTGAAGAGCCTTGAATCTCAGGCAAAGAATTCCTGGCTTCCATGCTTAGTTGTTGCAGTTGTGGTGAGAATAATATTAGCTGAAGCGATGTGCAATGAAAAGCATGAAAGCCAATCCTTGACAGAAGAAAGTTGATGTTGCAGTGGATCACTAAATAGACCCACTGCAACATCAACTAACATCAATTCTAGACAGTCGACGAAATCTTTGTGAGTCCCAGAAGCACAAAATTAACCAAAACAAGAAAAAACAAATTAGCAAAAATGGAATTATCATTATAATATGGTTCATCACAAAAAACATATCATAGGCCAAAAGCCCCATCCCAAGGATTTGTATTAATTGTTCTGTGACCAGCTTTAGCCTGAGCAAGAGCACATGCAGCAACAAAACAAAACAAATGAAAAAGAAATTGTTTTAATTGCTTTTGCTTTGGTTGTTGTTAGTACTTTTGCTGCAATGAATTGTTGGAAGCTCAATTAGGAAAGAAATGATATGTGAAATTGAATCCTTATCGTGAAGAGGCTGAAATGTCCAAATGCAATTAAGAAAGAGGGTTGTGTGTTGAGTTCTCAAAAATAAATATGGGAATTATTTCTCTTTAATCTTTTAAGTCTCTTTAAACTTGACAATGTCAGGCTGCCATTGTGATCAGAGTTCGACCGTTTCATTAATCGAGTTGGAGCTATAGCCATAGAGTTACCATCATCATCATAAATGGTCACATTTCTTTATAGGAAAAATAAACAAAAATACGATTGACAAGATTTAAATTTTTTGTTCTCAAGTGACACCCTCAAGGGTTATTGGTATACTCCCTCGTCTAAATTGACTTAAATGGACTCATGAAATTATTAAAATTTAAAAGTTACAAGATTATTAAAACCTGTAATAAAGTTTGTCGATGCTTGATTTTAACATCAACTAAACACACGTGTGAAATGCTAAATTGACCCAGAAGACACACGCAAATTGGGGGATGAGGATGATAAAGAAATGGAGAACAATGTTTTAAAGTGGTTCGGATGTTTAAGCAAGCAATTTCTACGTCCACTGGTATTGTATTAATATATGAGATCAGATCGCGTTCAACGAGTTGATTTTACAAGTGATTACAAGAGAGAGAGAGAGAGAGAGAGAGAGAGAGAGAGAGAGAGAATGTATGTATGCTATTCTAGAGAGAAATGAGCTAATCCCATAAACGGGAGAGGAGCTCTTTATTTATAGTGGGATGAGTTGAGGTAATGATTACTAAATCTGTGAGTTGGTCAGACTGCCGTGCAAATCTTTCCTTACGTCTCGTTGCCCACCTGTTCGAGCGATTTATGCGATTTGTTTAGGGATTGGACACATAGACCTTCTCCAGCCTTTTGCTAGTTTGACACACACCTACTGCATTGGCAAAAGCATATTGCTCACGTCATCACGCGACGTGACTGTGTTTGGATAAATGTGGAATTTACCTAAACGCTTATACTGACTAGATTCTGCATCAGCCCTACTTTTTTTCGCATAACAAAGTTGAAAAAAAAAACCTACCCCAAATTCAGTTTTGTTTGCTTAAAAAAAGATAAAATTTGAGTGAGCCTATAAACGCGCATTCTGAAAAGATAAATACAGCCATACAGGTGCATGTCATAGATTTTGTCTGATGAGTAAGCCTTATGGTACCATATCACATCCTTCTTTTTCATCTACTCCCACACATGACGAGCCAATTCATTTTAAAACATTACAAATAGAACCCTGCTATCACATGTCATTTCAAATACCTCAACGTTCTCTTTCCTCGTTTAATCCACCGAACTCTATGGTTACCCATCACGTCTTCACTTACAGATGCTCATCTCAATAGTATAGCTAAGCTATCATATACAAATATAGCTAATATTATCGCTCGTAATTAACATGTTAAAATGTAATACATAAATATAATAAAATCATCACGACTTAGCGTATCATAAATTATGGATCAAAGAGGATGAAGAGATGGCATGTAATTCATGAGAGAAGATATGGAAATGGTAAAAACAACATACTACAATAAGGACAACTCATAAGAGTTTCAAAAATTTAGTTTCATCAGAACTATTTTCAGCTGGACCTTATCTTGATGATGACCCGATTATGGTTCGTTCAGTAAAAATTTAACTGCACATACAAAACTAACCACACCAGCTACTAAAGATTCAAACCAATACTATTGATATATTAATCCAATTAACGATAGGCTGACAACACATTCATGAAACATCATTGTCGCCAACATGAAAATTTGAATTTGATCTGAATCGGAAAACCAAAAGGTGTCCTAAATCGATGGAGTGATACTCTACTAGACTGATGGAGTGATACTCTACATACTCTGGTAGTTATCAAACAAAATCTTTCGTTCTTCTTTTACCACTAACTTGTCTTAACTTGCCAACATTTAGTATAGTCCAACTAAGGGTTTTAAAAAAAAATGCAAAAACCGAACTGAATCGGTAATTGAAAAACCGATTCGGTTACGGTTCAAAGAATTCAAAAAACCAGATTTTAGGTTTGGTTTCCGGTTTTCATGAAAATCCAAATCGGTTAACCGTAACCAGTTTACTATATATATATATATTAAAATAAAAAATAACCTTAATAGATATTATATATTAAAATAAAATAAAAATTAAATTATTTATATCAATTTTTAATGTATTGTTAATTGTGGTTGGATATGTGTGTATATATATATTAAAATACAAAAAAAATCTTAATGGATATTATATATTAAAATTAAAAAAAAATTAAATTATTTGTATCAATTTTTAATGTATTGTTAATTGTGGTTGGATATGTGTGTATATATATATTAAAATACAAAAAAAATCTTAATGGATATTATATATTAAAATTAAAAAAAAATTAAATTATTTGTATCAATTTTTAATGTATTGTTAGTTGTGGGTCAATGAATATATATGAATATTTAATTTTTATTTGAATATGTATTGTTGATATTTACAATTTAATTTAGGAATTTTATTTTTTTAAAATAAAAAAAAAATTTAATCCAATTTAAGAGGAAACCCGGTTTTTTCAAAACGGTTAATCGAAACATCGGTTTTTCCCTATACTGGTTTGGTTTCGGTTCAAAAATTTTCCTGAACTGAAAAATCGGTTCGGTTCAAAAAGTGATTAATGGGTTCAATTAATTGCTTTTGAACACCCGTAACTGCCCAACATGAAAAATTTGGACAGGAATGTTTATAAGAAAGTCCTGATGAATTTATAGTCAATAACAAGAGTAAACGACATGTTCCCAGTTCCCACCCGAGGTTTAACCAAAGTCTAAGTTAATATCACTGATTCCATTTATTCCAAATTCCCACCCTTAAACTAACACCGTTTCCATTTTTTTAACAGTTAAAGGGTAAAACGGTCTTTTCCTATAATTTGAAATTCAAACTTCAAAATAATCTCACATTTCTCTCCACCTCCTCTCTTCCTTCACCTCCACCACCATTGGCCAGAGATCCCGACCGAGATAGTTGGTTTGCATCCCACTACCACCACCACCATGCCACTGCCGCCGAACAACAAACACAAACACTCCAAAAGTCAACCAATCAACCCCAAAAATCCCAAACAAACAAATCTGATTTGTCCAACACCCGATTTGTCCAAAACCAAAACAAAATCACAAAAACACTCAAAATACAAACACTATCAACCTCCAATCATAACCAAAGCTCTCAATCTCCAATCAATTCTCCGAAACAATCTCCAAATTAACACAATTTCACCAAAAAATGCGACGAAGAACACGAACCTCTCGACTGGCGAACGACAACTAACCGGTTGCTAGGGATAAGGGGGTTTTATAAAGTGGGAGCCGCTGGTTGCATTGGTGGTGTTCAATTGGATTTTGGCCATCGGAATCGATGGGAATTCGACGAAGAAAAGCAAAATCCTAAACCTAACTATGAAAACAATCAGATGGTGGTGGGTGGTGGTGGGTGGTGGTGCTTATGACTTTCGGGTTTCGGGTGGGAGAGAAAGAGTGTGGCTGTGGCTGAGGGTGAGGGTGAGGGTGAGGGTGAGAGAGAAGCGGTGGAAGAAAAGAAGGGGAAGATGAAGAAGATGGGAGGGGTAGTTTGGTAATAACATGTCATTTACTCTAATTTTTATTTATCTGTTAGTTTAAAGGTGGAGATTTAGAATAAATAGAACCAGGGGTATTAATTTGGGCTGTCGTTAAACCTAGGGTGGGAACATGTCGTTTACTCCAATAGCAAATCACAAGTCAAATATCAAGGATGCATGCTAATAAATTTCATTATGAATTAATTTTTATGTACTGAAACTTTCAGATAAAAGTCGTCGTTTCTCATCATCTCAAAGACACAAATGTCTTCTTCCTCCAAATTGTAAAAAATTATTCCAACCTCCTTTTATCACACTCCCACGACTCGACCAATCTGATACTCACCGGCACTCTTTTCTGTCGTTTTCTTTTACCACTCAAACTTGCCAAACTCCAGCGTTAGGGACTGTTGGTGTAGCAACATTAGTCAGCTCATCCCCGAACTTCATCTTCATCACAAACTTTGGTGGGATTTCCTGCAATTATGCAAACTAAGTTACAAGAAATATTTTTTAAAAAATGGATAATCATCAGTCAAACAAATGCTTTTACACATTTTAGTCCTAAATTTTTATCTCGAATTGATCAACGTTAAGAAAACAAAGAACCTATATCTTCCAACCAGCAAAACTATTCTGGAATTGGAAGAAACAGATTTTCAAGACTGAAAAAATTGCAAACCACTTCCAAATTATGGTGGATACTATTTAAGATTTCCAAGGCAAAGTGGAACGACATAATCACATGTGAATATCAAGGCCAAAATGAAATGTGTACAGAAAATGAAATAACAAGAACTTCATGACACAGTGATACTGATAGATGAATTTGAAGCAAATTAGGAACTTCCTATTTCAACCATAAGATAATTAATGAACTTTGGTTCAATGAAATCAAGCTCCATTAATTTTAGGGGAATCAAATAAACACATAAAGGGAAAACCAAAATGTAAATCTGAAATTTGAAAAGGAAAATCACCAAAACAATGCCTACAGAAACAGAAGTATTGAAGCTACTATAATCTTAAGAATCTACCACAAAGCAAAACACAGTCAATAAGATAGTAAGAAATCTCACATGAAGGCCAAAATGGCAAACAATTTTCAAGGAGATTCAAACAATCCTCAAAACTCCTTTTTCTCCTTTTGCTCTAAATAAGATTTCCTGCTACCCCCTCCTGGTCCCCAATGCCATCTGTCCCCTTCTCCTCGTTCGATTGTTCTTGCTCCCAGCTTTGTGGTAACTGTAATTCATTCCCCTCAAAACTCCTTTTACATGTCAAGCATTGAACCAGTGACCCACAGCATAGATAAATTATAACCATCAGTAACCATTAAACTGGTAACTGTAATTTTTGAATCATATTCCAAAAGTATTGGACACTTAACAACCCCATCACCACTAACCCACACAAAGTTCAACAAAAATAAAAAATAACATACCCTGATATTAACAACCAAAATTAAGTTGGAGCAATAACTAACCTGGCCATTAGCCAAAACAACAGGGTCAGCCACAATCTTTCCAGAAATAGGACACCTTAACACTTTTGGAACATCCAAGCAATCAGCACTAATAGAATGAGATTTCTTCAAGTGAAACTCTTTCAAACAAGATAAGACCCTCAAGACCTCATTAGTTACTTGCATGCCATAATCATCTTCATCAAGAATGGTCTTTAAAAGTCTCTGTAACTCCTTTTTCAACTCAAAAACCTTCCTCCTTCTATGATCAGTCTCGTGAGCTTCTGGGTTGGCCATAAGGGACCAGTCTTCAAAATGAGACTGATAAAAAAGATTGAAACTTTGAACCACAAATGAACCAAGAAAAGCCGTAGGAAGCTTTAGATGCAAAAGGGTGAACATGGCTGTGTGATGAGTGTTCGAAACGAGGCAACATCACCATACTACACCATAACTTTGCTTGGCTTGTCCGCCATTCAGAGCTGAAAGAGTGAAGAGAGAATCGTTTCCGCTACTTGGGTGGGATTAAAATTATATTTGATATTTCTGCTTCTATATCATTTACAACTTCTCTCTCACAGCAAAAATCTAAGAGAAAATTTAGCTGCCTGGCCATCCCAAGTTTCCATTTAACAAAATGGCCTTGAAAATGTTTTTCATTTTTTTTTAATTTAGAGAAGCTGACGTAGCATAGTTAGGATTCATTAAACATGTAAAATGGGTTAAAATGAAAAGATTAAAACATATGTGGGACAAATCAGAAATAATGAAAGTTTTTAAAATTTCAAATTTTAAAATGAGCCCCACCTATTCACCTCGCTTAATCGAAACTCATTAGGGCAAAAAGCGATTTCTTGAACCTAACGGAGACTGTACAATTTTTGATCGAACCTACAAATTTCCACACCATATTCAATCCTAAAATCAATTTCTTGAACCCTAAACGGAATACAGTCGCGATTTCCAGTGATACAATTGTGATTTTCGATATATTTCTTGAACCCTAAAATCGATTTCTTGAACCTTAAACGGAATCTGTGCGATTTCCGGCGATACAGTCCACATTTCCGATCGAAACTACAAATTTTGACACCTAATTCAATCCTAAACCATGGCTGACATTCACAATGAGGAGGAAAACCCAACACCACTTCGAATCCTAGAGTTCGGTGGCGCAAGCAGTTCAATGGTTGCTCCAATGGATCATCCGATCAGTGAAGGTGGTCCACAGGCAGAGGAGACGACGACAGCACAACAACTGAGAGAAGAATCACAAAACGGTTCTGAAGATGAGGAGGCAGGCGAGGAGGAGGAGTCTGGCAAGAATTCAGGCCAGGAGGCCACCGAGGATTCAGGCAACGAGGAGGAGGCCGGCGAGAATGCAGGCGACGAAGAGGCTCGCGAAGAAAGGGTACGTATTTGTTTTGGGAGTATTGCTCTGTACTGTCGCTTAAGCGATCATTTGTATCACTTAAGTGATTAATCTCTTTTACTCATGGTCGCTTAAGCAATTCATTCAGTTTACTCTTAGTCACTTAAGTGATTTCAGATCTCTTAAGTGATCTTGTCCGAGGCAGAATCATCTACCTAGATCTAAGATCGCTTAAGCGGCCTGTTTGAGAGTTTTACAACAGCCGTTTATGACAGGTTTGACAAGATGGAAGAGCAGATGAAAAGGGTGAAGGAGAAAGTGGATAAGGTGGCAGAGAAAGTTGGTACAGTGGAGGAGGAAGTTGGTGGGGTATTAAAGGCGGTTGAAGTGCAACCTGGGCTGAAAAGAGAGAGCCAAAATAGCAAGTTTGTCAAATTGCCTTACACGATAGTGACACAGGTAAAGAAGAGGAAAATTAAGAAACAAATGGAGGAAGAAGCAAAAATGGAGGAGGTTAAGGAAATTGGTGGAGGAAGTGGGGCAGTGATAATGGAGGAGGGTGAGGTGGGAGGGAAAGGAAGCGGGGATGTACAAATGGAGGAAGAGGGAAAAAGTGGGCAAGCGAAAATGGACTCAAAGGTCGATTTGTATAGGTTAATAGAGGAGGAAAAGAAAAAACTCTTTTATGCCTATTACAATGAATCAGGAAGTGATGCCCATATAAAGTGTAAGACAGGGGATTATGATCGGGAATGGTTGGAAAGTTGTTGACAATGGGCAGTTGGCTTGAGGACTTGGTGAGTTATTTTCGCTTAATTTTCCTTATTTTTGCTTATGTTTTCCATACTTATCTTGTTGTTTTTATTTGATGCAGCACATCGATGAGATATTGGCATTGGTGAGGCTACGACAGACTAGTAATGGTGATCTATTGTATCCCGACTGTGCCATCACCGATGTGGCATTTGGCCAAATGCTTGTTTCGACATATAGCACTTTAATTAAAAATGTTGTTGGTAGAGGTGCAGCAAAAGGAGCGAAGTGAAAAAGAGCGGCCCTAGAACAGTTGGACTACATCCCTAATGATTTTAAGTTTGATGACAGGATTATGCAGTATGTACGGGGGGAAAGGCCCAAATATGGCCACGGTTGGGCAATGGTTAAAAGAGTCTACTGCATCATCCTTATCAGAGAGATGCATTGGATAGCAGTCGTTGCGCATCTAGAGGAGGGCTTGTTGAAGATCCTTAACTGCAACCCAACTATTTATCGAGACAAGCAGTTGGAGATCGAGTTGGAGCCACTGTCCAGGTTGTTCCTGCGGCTGTTGCGTGACAGCGAGATGTTTGGGCACTTTGGTGATCAAGTACTAACTGGAAAGTGGCCACTTAAGCTCTCTACCGTCCCAATAAATGAGTCAAGGTAAATTTTGTATAAAACTAACTTACATAATACAGTTGTTCTATAAGTTTATTCTAATACTAATGTCTTCTTCCTATTGTAGTGTTGAATATTGGGCATATGCCTTGAAATTTTTTCAGTTCGACATGACCAACACCCCGATGGATGGCTTGAATGACGAAATAATGAATAACTTTTGGGAGCGCTGGGTTGTTGAGTGCTTCCAAGGGCATAAGGATCTGTTTTGAGTGACCAGAACCCAATCAAAAGGTATGAAAGTTGGACTTTGAATTTTGTAGTTTATGTGATGTTGATGTTGATATTTGGGTTGTGGTACTGATGCTGTAGGTGTCATGCTTATATGGAGCTTTACCGAAAGAGACGGACTGAGTGAACTTCTCAATCTCGCACTCTGTAACTTTTTTATGTGTTTTTTTTTTTTTTTTAATTTACAAAAGCTGACATGTCTGCAGGTGTGTGCTGGACAATTTTGCAGGTTCCTGGCAAACAATAATGAGAAGAAACTTCTCAAAGGCTGGTTGGCAAGAGGAGGCATCTGCAATAAAGGCTGCTGGGAAGGCATGGTACCAAACAATGATCTCAGACAGGTTCCTGGCAAACAGAATTCGAAAACTTCTCAAAGGCTGGTTGGCAGGAGAAGGCATCTACAATAAAGGCTGCTGGGAAGGCATGGTTCCAAACAATGATCTCAGACTGGTTCCTGGCAAACAGAATTTGAAAACTCCTCAAAAGCTGGTTGGCAGGTCACAGGAGGGAAATGAGAATGTATGGAAGGGAAATGAGACGAAAAATGATACTTGGAATGGGGTTCTTCTTTGCAATTGTTTAGGTAGAGGACATTTTATTGCAATCACAACTAGAGTTAAATGTCTTAGGAATTACTCTATTTTGGCACTATTATGGATGATTTTAAGTTTAAACTTTCAATTACATTGATATAAATTAATTAATTTTGCGATACAAATTCTTTTCGGATTTGGGAGGGAAATGAGTGATGTACAAATGTTTCCCAATCACAGTCATTTTGAAATTAATTAACTTAAAGACAGGCATGGTACCAAACAATTACGTATATGATCGACCACATATATCTCTTAAACGACCAAGACTTTTCCAGAAATGATCGCTCAGATCGCTTAAGCGACCAAGAGTCTATTACGAAGAATCGCTTAAGCAATACATAAGATCGCTTAAGCAATGACCGATCTGGGCAGATGTTCATTCTGCCTCGGACAAGATCGCTTAAACGATCTCAAATCGCTTAAACGATCTCAAATCGCTTAAGCGACCAAGAGTCTTTTAAGAAAATAGCTTAAGCGATACATAAGATCGCTTAAGCGGTCAAAGATCTGGGCAGATGTTCATTCTGTCTCGGACAAGATCGCTTAAGCGACCAAGAGTCTTTTAAGATCGCTTATGTGATCATAGATCTGGGCAGATGATTCTACCGCAGACTAGATCGCTTAAGCGATTACTGATCGCTTAAGCGACCAGGAGTAAAAGCAAAGAATCGCTTAAGCGATACAAACGGATCGCTTAAGCGATTATAGGTCTGGGCAGATATTCTGCCTCAGTAATGATCACTTAAGCGATTTAAGATCGCTTAAGCGATCATTCCCGCGGACATCACTTAAGCGATCATTTGTGTGGGCACTTATTCTTAGCTCATGATCGCTTAAACGACCAAGTGTAAAAGGTTAGAATCGGTTAAGCGATATCATAAATCTCTTAAGCGACTAAGTGTAAATACAAAGGGTCACTTAAGCGATATGGTAAATCGCTTAAGCGATCCTATGTATTCGGATATTATTTATTGTATTTCAGAACATCGGTTAAGCAATTAACACTATCTTAAACATATAAGGTTTACGATTCATTCAGTGGACCATGACCGTTATTATATTTATATTAAACATATAATTCTTTTACGTCAATATGAAACATATAAGGTGTAGAATGTTTACGTCTATGCTAAACATATAGGGTTTACGATTCGTTCAGTAGACCATGACTGTTATTATATTTATATTACACATATAGTTCTTTTATGTCAATATGAAACATATAAGGTGTTGAATGTTTACGTCTATGCTAAACATATAGGGTTTACGATTCGTTTAGTGGACCATGACCATTATTATATTTATATTAAACATTTTGTTCTTTTACGTCAGTGTGAAACATATAGGTAACCATGGAAGCTTAGTGAACATATCTTCTTCTTCTTTGTTCAGAACATAAAGGGTGCGTTTGGTTGAATATTCCTATACATGTTACAAATCCTATTCCCAAAATATTTCTTTGTTTAATTATTTAGGAAATATTAGTATTTTTTAATTAATTTTAGACCCCTTAAGTGAATTAATTTCATTAATACCGCCTGAAAAAAGTTTAAAAATTAACAAAAACACCCCTACCCACCCAACTTCCCACATTCCGGCTACCACCGATGGCTACAAACGACTTGAAATGGCTGGCAATTCACCGATGTGGCCTTTTTTGGCTAGATCCACAGTGGATTTGGCCAGAAAAGGCCATATCTGGCTGTCATCGACTGTCAAAGAAATTGTTGTCATTGATTGTCAATGACGGCCAAATATTGGGCATCGTTTACCGACAACGATGGCCATATATTTGGCCATTGCCGAGGATCAGATCTAGACTTTTTCGGCCATCGACGACTAGATCTGGACGTCATCTGGCCTTTTTCGACCAGATTTGTGGTCGATTTGGCCGAAAAAGGCCATATTGACGCCCCACCCAGCAGATCTGACCGCTCTGCATCATAACACCTTTTCCCGGCTAGATTCTGACGGTGGTGCTCGGAATTTGGCACCGTGGGTAGGTGGGGGTGTATTTGTTAAATTTTAAAATTTTTCCTATCGGTATTTATGATATTAATAAACTTAAAGGGTCTAAAAGTAATTAAAAATATAAACTAATTGATGAGAATGCAAAATGTCATATTTATCCCCCTTAATGTCTAGTCTTTTATACTTATTTGCTACCTATATGTACTCATTATTATTCTATTTTTATTTAGGATGCAAATGGAGGTGTTAATTGCAAAACGGAACTAATTAGGTGAATTCGGATAGTTTTGAGATCACTTCGTAATCTGGGCATAACTCTCTCATCACAGCTCCGATTGAGATGATTCAAAATTTTTTGGAATTCTAAGAAAGAGATCTACAACTTTTATGTTTTGAGTTTGGAGAGATACTAGCTGCATCAAGGTTGTAATCGGGCTTGAAGTTGACGCACCTTGTAACGCCCCGCTTGAGATATGTAGCCATTGTTTATGATATGGCCTAAAGGGTTACTGAATTGCCCCTAAATGAGGTTGTATATTGTTCATGTTGTTTGGTTGGCCCTTGGTTGAGTTTATGCTTTAGGTTTGGTTGAGTGTTTACCCTGGAATTGATCAAGACTTGACAGATTTTGGGAGTTGCAGTCTTCGCCGGGGCGAGGGAGAAGCTTCGCTGCGGCGACGTTGGTTCTATGTTGGCGGTGTCAGTTCTGGAATGTTTTGCCCAGGCGACAGAAAGTTCTTCGCCGCAGCGACGAGACGGCAGAAAAGTTCTTGAGGTTTCTAGAGAATTCTCCATAGGGGTAAATTGACCTTTCTACCCCTAATTAGCAGGAAAAGTGGGGAGTCAAATGCAAGGAAATTTCATGGAGAATAGTGTAAAATGGGGGTGAGTTTGTAAAGAATTAAAGGATAAAGGTGGAATTTTCAAGAAAGAGTAAGGGCAAAATGGGAATGCTTGTATATAAGTTGAGCTAAAAAGGGGTTAAGTGTAGAGAACCCTTCATTTCACCCATTTCCGCCGCCTCTTCATCTCCCATTTTCTCTCAATTCCTCACTCAATCTTCCAAGGGATTTTTGAGAGTTTGAGTTGGAATTTGACAACGAAGTGATCCTAAGCAAGAAGAGGTAAGAATCTCTACTCTAGAGATGAGTTTTATTTATGTAAGGGTTAAGTTCTTACTAAGTTTATGCTTAGGAAATAAGGGAAAGCTATGGTCCAACAAGAGTAGAGAGCTTTAGTGGAGACTACTCAAGTATGAGGTAAGTAAATCCTAACCCAAGTTGAGATTTGAGAATTCTCTTGAGTAGAGATTTAGTAGAAATGAGGTATGCATGTTATATGTATGTTATTGAGAAATTGAGTAGAGATATATGTCTACTTGTTGAGAAAATAAGTTGAGAATGAGTATTCATATTGGGTTGTTGGGTATATTTTCTTTATAAGAAGTGTTGATGTGTTATGAGTTGAGATGAAGTTAAATGAGATTGAGTATATATTTTGGGAGTGTTCTTCTATGGAAGGGATTATGCCCATGGAAGGGAGTTTATTCCCATTTTTAGATGGTTAAAAAGAGAAATAGAGTTGTAGTTAGAGAAGAGTTTTTATATGCACATGAGTTGTTTGATGAAATGCCTAAGAGAAGCATGAGAATGAGTTATGAACCTTACTTATTGTAACATTGCATATTGGCATTTCCTAAGTGCATTAATGAGCATGAACCATCCATATGCATTAAGTGTGCATTGAGAAAGAACTTGAGAAAAAGTTGAGAAAAAGTAGAGAATTACTCTAAGAGTTAAGCTACATAATGATAAGTAGCTAGAGAAAGAGTAGAGATCTTGTGCACAAGAGGTAAAGAAGAGAATAGAGTAAGTTGTGTGATGGGGAACCTGTGAGTGATGAGTAAAGTCACGAGAGTGGGTGCTTTGTGATCTCCAGCCGTGCCTCCAGTTAGATGAGGCCGTGACTGTCATGTAGAGTGGAACATGAGGTTCCAACTGTGCCTCCGGTAAGAAGGGTCGTGACATTTGAGAGAGCTAGAGAGAAAGCATGTACACTCACATGGCCAAAGGTTTCGAATCCATGCATGACTAAATCTGATCGGTAGAGAAATGAGCGGAAGTCATGTGGAGTGGTAGCACCCAGCCGTGCCTCCGGTCAGATGAGGTCGTGACATTCCAATGAGTAAGAATGAGAAAGAACAGAAATAGAAAGAACAGAGATGAGAAAAGCTAAGAGTTAAGCTATATTATGAGTACTAGCTTGAGAAAGAGATGAGCAAAACATGAGAAAGAATAAGAGAGAGATAAGAGCATAGAGTAGGTTATGCGATGGGGAACCCGTGAGTAATGGGTAGAGTATTCCCGCATGTATGCCGCATTGAGAGAGTGGCATGAGTATGAGAAAGAGAACTGGTGTAGCCCGTGAGAGTGCATGCGGATGAGGGCTATACCCGAGTACCCGAGAGAGAGATTGTACACTCACATGGCCAAAGGTTCTGAATCCATGCATAACCAAGTCTGATCGGCTAGAATGAGGAGAAGTCACGTAGAGTGGGAGCGAGTCCCGGTCGTGCCTCCGGTAAGAGGAGGGCGTGACTACTAAAGAGAGTTAGTAGAAAAGAGTTATGAGAAAGGGAAACAGAAATAAGAATTAGATAATAGAAAGACTTAAAAAATGAGAAAGCTTGAGAAAGCTTGAGAAAGAATGAGATAGAAAGAGAGAAAGAATATGAGAAAGAATGCGAAAGTTTGAGCTAATAAGAATAGAGAGTAGAAGAAAGAAACATGCAGTTCTTTTGTATTAATTGCATGTAGAGCTTATGCAGGTGAGAACCATGATTTTTCCTTCATGGTGAGTATGATGAGAATAAGAGAGAACCATGATTGTCCTTCATGGTGAGTAAGAATAAGAGAAAAAGAACAGATAATAAGAATAGAGAGAAAGCAAGAAAAAAGAGCAAAACTGAGTTAAAGAGAATAAAAGTATTAGAAAGAAAAAGAAAAACAGTGAGAAATAGAAATGGAAGAACGGTAGAGTAAGGAAAAAACCAAAGAGTGAGTTGCGGGGACAGGTAGTAGAGGATTTACTTATTGAGCATTGTTGTGCTCACCTCGTTGTTCTTTTCTGTTTTGAAGGAAAAAGGAGCAGCGGTCGGATGGACGTCGAGGAGCGGAGAGTATTGGCACTACTGTCCACCAGCTATGATATTTTGTATTAATTAAAAAGTTTCTTAATAAATAGTATTTTGTATTTGTAAAGAATTATATTTTATGAGTAAATAAAAATTTGAGCCCACTATCTTTCATATGATATACATATCTATATTTTACATAGTAGGAACTATAAGAATAGTAGTAGAGAGCAGGTGTTACACACCTACACTGCTAACGTTTTGGAACATTCCGCCTTGCCATGCAATTCAAATAGGTAGATTATTACAAGAAGTTTTGAGAACCTGTTGCACGTAAATTACAGCTGGACACACCACTTTCCTATATTATTTTAGGACTTTATTTTACTTGCAATTAAGCAGAATCAGATTAGGATAAATGTTATTTTAGGATAAAGCTTAGAATATTTTTTAGGAGATTAAGTAGAATTCAAATACTTTTGAATTGGATTTTCTTAGGAAAGGGGGAGAGATCAGATTAAAAGACACACAGAGACATGCCTCTCTTCCTCTCTTCTACAATTTTCCTTTGTATTTTCGTGATGGCCATGAGTGGCTGATTTTTTAAAACTAGGTCGAAGGAAACGGAGGCCTCGGAATCAATAAACTGTGAGATCTAATCTATTTTTTAGTGTTCAATTTTAGTGTTTGAGTATCAGATGTTCTTTTATGCTTATTGTCATGATTGTTGCATTTAATTACTAGGAGGCCTACTAGTTTATTAATTGTTGCAATCTACTGCTAAGTTAGATATCAAATCCGTAATTGTTTGATTCCTCTAACTTGTGAAGCAATTATGGTTAATAATTTGCTACGTCAGGAATTAGTAATCTTAAGAAGAACACCCAACTAAATTAAATACAACCGCTTGAGTTTGTGTTGTTTAGCTTCATCGATCTCTCTAATTCTTAAGGCTGCCACTAGATTAAATCTTGAGCGCTTGTCTAGGGTTGTTTAGTGGTAAGATTAATTAAGATCGCTTGTTTCCTAATTAATTACAATTAAGGAGAGATAGGAAAATAGTTCCAACGGTGAATATTCAAAGTAAGAATTGATTTATTTTTGCATCAATGATCAGTTGTAAGATTCCGATGGTGGATGTTGACGGAGACCAAGTTTCCTTATTTTGATTGATTTAGATTTGAATTGCTTTTGTTTTTTTTTTCCTGAGATTGTTTCTGTTTTACTAAAACCCCCCTCAGCCTTGTTCACATAACATAAAATTCGGCTAGACACTCTCCGTGTGATTGACCCTGACTCACACTACTACATGTGTTTTTAGGTTTTAATTCTGGGTGCCTACGATAGCACGCCACTAATATTTACTAAATAATTAAACAAACAAATATTTTGGGAATATAGATAGATTAGGATATTGAAATGAAAAAAATAATTAATAATCCTAAGTATTAAATAAATGGATCATGGAAAAATGAAAGGAACTAACAAAAATAATAGATTAATTGAATAACCGTAGCTACTTAGTTTTATGTACGGTCACTAACTGACAAAGACCAAGTGTTATTTTCACATTCTATTAGACCTATTGAAATTTTAACACCAAAAGAAAATTGTAATTAAATCACTTTTTCACTGTACCAAACAGAAAAATAAAAAATATGCAAAACCATCTGCACAAGCAATCATTCAAATTTTAAACTTAGTTTCTCCTTTCTTTTACAATCAGATCGAGAAGAATTTTAAAAGAGTATAATATTTATTAAATGCCCAGAAAAATTCACTATCTTCTTCTTCATCCATATCTCAACTCTCATGTCATTTTCTTGCTCTAACTCTTAACATCTTTATGTTCCAAGAAAAGAAGAAGAATATCTGTTCACTAAGCTTGCATAGTTACCTAATTCTCTTCAACCCTTCAAACTTCATGAGGTAATTCTCGCTCTTTCTTTGTTTATGCAAAACCAAATGTATATTTTTTTCTTGTTCTCAATTTTCTCAGCGATCATGTGTATTTGACTTAGTCACTTAAGAGATCCGATGGTATTTATGATATCGCTTAATCGATTCTAACTTTTTACACTTGGTCGCTTAACAGATTTACGATCGCTTAAGCGATTCTACCTTGGACATGATTGCTTACGCGATCTGAAATCGCCTAATGTTCCACTGAACGAATCGTAAACCTTATATGTTTAGCATAGACGTAAACATTCTATACCTTATATGTTTCATATTGACGTAAAAGAACTATATGTTTAATATAAATATAATAACGGTCATGGTCCACTAAACGAATCGTAAACCCTATATGTTTAGTATAGACGTAAACATTCCACACCTTATATGTTTCATATTGACGTAAAAGAACTATATGTTTAATATAAATATAATAACGGTCATGGTCCACTAAACGAATCGTAAACCCTATATGTTAAGAGTTTGAGCAATAAAATGGCTTCACATTTGAGATATGTATGGAGTTGTAACTGTGCAAAACCATTTGCACAAAAAATTTGTTTAATAGTCAAAGGAACTTCGTTTACACAGGGTCGCTTAAGCGATCGTATCGCTTAAGCGACCATGTGATGGGCAGAATCAATATCTGCCCAGGTGCATGATCGCTTAAGCGATTCTTTTTTTTTTCACTTGGTCGATTAAGCGACCATGTGAAGGGCAGAATCAATATATGCCCAGCTGCATGATCGCTTAAGAGATCCGTGATATCTCTGAAGCGATTCTTTTCCTTTTCACTTGGTCGATTAAGCGATCATGTGTTGGCAGAATCAAATCTGCCCAGATGCATGATCGCTTAAGCGATCCGTGATAGCGCTTAAGAGATTCTTTTCTTCTTCACTGGGTTGATTAAGTGATCGTAGATCACTTAAGCGATCATGTGATTGGCAAAATCAAATTTGCCCAGGTGCAAGATCGCTTAAGCGATCCGTGATATCGCTTAAACGATTCTTGTCTTTTTCACTTGGTCGATTAAGCAATCGTAGATCGCTTAAGCGATCATGTGATAGGCAGAATCAATATCTGCCCAGGTGCACGATCGCTTAAATGATCTGTGATATCGCTTAAGCGATCTTGTTTGAAAAACCCTTTGTCACGATATACTTAGTCGCTTAAGCGATAGCAATCATGGGCAATATATAGTTTTCTAGCTTTTCTCCTGAATTTTGACAAACTAAAATTACCAACACGTATTAATTCCACACTTTCTCCTCAATTTGACAACCTAATTCCAAACTAAAATCACCAACAAATATTTAGGCCATGTAACAAGAATACTAAATATAAAGAATGATTTATTCGAGGTAACAATAAAATTTAAAACATCAATAATTGAAAACAATAACTCATCAACGGTTGGCCTTAGTAACTCCCTGGATTTCATCCTTCTTCGAACCAAATTTTCTGGATCTGCATGTGATTACTTCTGGCAACTGCTTTTCTTGTGGCCAGGTTGCTTGCAAAATGAGCACTTATTCATCTTTCGAGGAACCTCAAAGGCTGATGGAATACGTTTAACTCTTTTTCTCCCTTTTACTGTCTTCTTCAATGGCGGATGGATGATAATGTCAGCGAACTCTGGCGACACTACCCATTGCTCTTCCGGAGGCACTGGATATATTGTTTCTGAATAAGCTAGCATGTAGTGATTTGCCATATAGAAAGGGGAGCAAAGTTCCATGTAAATTCTTGAACCAAAATCTGGCTTCTGTTGGTGTTTCAATGCTACTAGTGCATGAGGACAAGGTAAACGTTGAATGTCAAGCACTTTACAGCGGCAAGTTTTACTAACAAGGTTAACTAAGGCATCCGGACCATAGCCACGCACAGTGAAATCTTGAGCATTAAAAGGATAGGCAAACAGTGCATTTGACAGTTCTATACGTTCTCGCAATTATTTTTCAGCTGACAGAACAATGGTTGTAGTAAAATTATCTGACTCCATACTACGCTCATGGAACCACCCTGACAATGTCCTCTGGATTGCATAAAAAAGTGCAACTATTGGAAACTCTCTTTCTATTAACAACTTCAAATTTATGGACTCTGTTATTTTCGTGGTCATGACATCAAACCTTCTTCCAGGAAAGTAAGCTCTACTCCATCGCTCGAAACCAACATCATGCTCAAGATACTTAGCAACTCTATCATCCTTGATTCGGATTTTCAGGAAGTGCTCCTCGAACTCATCAACGCGATAAGCTTTTGCTGCAATATAGTATGTCTGAAGGAGGCCAGCACACTTAAACTTTTGTTTTATGTTCTCACCAAGGTGCCTCATACAAAATCTGTGATGTGCTTGACGGTAAATAGTGGCAATCCCCTTCTTTATAGAGTTGTGCCTATCGGATATTATGCACAACTTGTCAATGTCAGGCATTATCGTACGTAATTGCTGAAAAACCAAGTCCACAACTCGTCATTCTCAAAGTCAACCACACACCATGCAACAGGATATGTGTGATTCTCACTGTCCTGTGTAGTGGCCACCAACAATGTACCTCTATACTTTCCCGTCAGAAAGCAACCATCAACAGCCAACACCTTTCTCATGTTTACAAAACCCCTTATAGCAGAACCGTAAGCAACAAAAAAATATTTAAACATCATATTCCTGTCCCACTTCAAAGCCGTCTTGCTACCTTGGTTCGTCAACTCAAGCATATAACGGTACGCTTCTAATACTGCGTACCCGTGCTCCGGTGTGCCCCTCACAAAATCTTGTGCATGTTGTCTCCCTTTCCAGCATTTCCAGTAACTAACAGTACATCCCAACTCTGTGCGCACAAGCCTATGAATGTCTTTAGGAGATGGACCTTTCCCTTCAACGAACCGACTTTTGACAAATTGTCCAATAACATCAGTAGACGCTTGTCGATGCTCACCTGAAATATGTCTCAAACCACATGTATGCTCACGAGTATATGTGCTAAGAATAAATTTTTCTGACTCCGCCAACCTTCTACAATAAACCTGCCACTTGCACTTTCAGTCACGACATGCAACCGTCACAACCAATAAATTTGACTTTTTGGTAATAAACTCAAAATTACCTCTCACAGCAACAAGTTTTAGCTTCCTCACCATTTCCTCTTTGTTGTCAAATAAATACCCTATGCGCAACTCTGATCCATCCTTAAAAACATGAGCTGATTCACTACTATCTCCAATTGCCCCCTCTGAACCTGCATAAATGACCATAGTGTTCTCTTCCTCACAATCTATACCTTCTGCATAATCTGTATTTAAAGGAATCTCTACATCCGTGGGAACATGTACGGGGTCCTCCTCCTCAACATTTTCATCCTGCCCCCAATCACCAACCTCTTCTATAGTGTCCTCCTCACCACCCAATTCCGTCTACTCTTGATTTTTCAACTAACAAATCAATGGCCTCATAGTTCAAATTAAAACCAGGCAAATCTCCTCCTACTTCCTCGTTATCCCCTTCCTTTGAACCAACTTCCAACGGTTTTTCTACAAAAGAAACCCTTAAAATCGGCCTCGAACCATTACCGGCCACATCAATCATATATAACTTTACACTTTCATCCTACTTTAATATAGCAGGAGGTACCTTATAATGTTCAAGAACTCTGCTTAAAACATACTTCACAACTATATCACTAAGTGAGCAACTCAAATCACCTCTTCTAATTATTTCATCAATCAACTCATCAAAACTAACCTCTGTGCTTACAGCAATTGGTATAACTTCTTTGCTCTTCCCAATCCACTTCCAGCTACTTTCTTCCTCCACCCACTCACCAAAATATTCAATACCCAAAACAACTTGTCCCATATGTGATAATAGCCAACTACCTATAATGCAAGAAAAAAAATATTCTTAAATGTTGTACTAAGGGTTCAAATATTTTTTAAAAGAATCTGCACAGTCGCTTATATGGTCTGGTGTATCGCTTAAGCGATCTGGTATATCATTTACTGGATCGCTTAAGCGATACACTTGATCGCTTAAGCGATCCAGTATAAATAACCATGATCACTTAAGCGTTCTTATGCCATTTATTGATCGCTTAAGCGATCTGCTCCTATACACTAGACTTTTAGTAGATTGCTTAAGCGATCTTATGTCACATACCTGATCACTTAAGCGATCTATCTACTATATTACCAGACGTACCAGATCGTTTAAGCGATCCATCATACCCGGAACACATTTTCAGTCATCTCCACCTACAATCAGTGTTACCACCCCCAACTACCCACAATGCAGGAAAATTTTCAACAAATTTCACTCCTTTCAACTTCCATTACATCAAACACAGCCCAACAACCTAAACAACTAAATCAAAATCATAACCCAAATCCAATCCATGCTAAATCAAAATCATAACCCAGATTTTTGTAAATCGAAATATGAAATCGAAAAGGGAGATACACATACCTGGACGAAATGTTAGGAGGAGAAGGACGATGAGGAGGAGGATCTATGTTGGAGAAGATGTTAATGGCAGAGGAATGCGTTAATGTGGCAGGAGGAAGAAGAAGAAGGTGTTTGGGTTTGTTTGCAAGAATTTCAACTCTTTGGGGCATAATATAATTTTTAAAAGATTACACAATTATTCATTAATCCTAATCAACCCCGAATCATATTTAATTAAGCTTAATAAAAAATAAGGCTATTTAGTTAACATTTACAAACTATATAGCATTTTAATTAAATTTTAACTTGAAATGGCTTTTTAATAAACTACCCCAAAATCTAACAAGAAGTTTTCATTTTTCCTATCAGTTTATCATTCAGCAAAGGATAGGTGGGGGCTAGGGTTTTACAAAATTGAAATTGGGTTTGGAAAAATTTTAGGGTTCAAATGATTCTAGGGAAGGAGAGATTTCGAATTTTAGGGTCTTGAAATTCTAGGGGGAAAAAGATTTGATATTAGGTTATGCTGATATGTGAAATTTTGAGCTTGAAAATTTTGAAATTCAAAATTTGATGTTTAAATTTTTTTTTTTTTTTAATTATGGGCGCTTGAATGACGTGGCAGATAGATGAGGTGACATCTACGGAGTTAGAGAAGGGAGGATAAAGCTAACATTATTCAATTTGTTAGAGAATACTCTTATTTTAAAGAGATTTTTCATATAAATAAAAAAGTTTCTTTATTAATTTTAAATATAAAAAATAAAAATTTTATTTAAATTCAATAAACTCTTAACGTTTAATGAAGATGCTCTTTATTTTCAAGAAAGAGACTTAATAGAAAAATAATTAATAAATAAAATGTATAAAAACTTGTTAATTAAAGTTATGATAGAGAGTTAAATTTGAGTTTCTAAATGTAGAGAGTCAAACTCACTCTTTAATTTATATTTAAAGGATAAAGAGTTAGATGGACTCTTGTTTTTATAGAAAGACTCTTTATAATAAGGAGTTTGGGTAATATAAAGAGTCATTTGGAGATACTCTTATTTGGTTAAACCTCAATGGTGCGTCTGGTTCAGGGAATGTTGGATTTGATGGGTATGTTATATTAATATATTTCATTGAGAGGAATAAATTGATGGGTATGTTATTTAAATTACTAAATTGCCATTTTTTAAATATTAATATAATATTATTTTTATTATTAATTTTTGAATAAGTTTTTTAACCCCCAACATTTCAAATTTAGCTAAAACACCCCCGCTTATATAAAACTTTAATTTATAACAAAATCACCCCACCACCCCGAGCCACTGCCTGCCATTGTCATCCATCGCCAGAAGTCGCCAAGAGTCGCTGGGAGTGGTCGTGAGTAGCCCACCTGTAAAACCCCTCCCTAGTCGGGTATTTCCTAAGTATCCCTTGGCCATTGAGAACCTAGAAAACGCACGCCTAGGAAAGAAGTTTATTTTAAAATCCTATTTAAAGAATAAACTTGTAATTTAAAACATATATATAGATATATGTGTTTAATTTTTTTCTTCTTAACTATAATAAGTTCATTGTATAATAAAAAAAAATATATATAGTTTCCTTTCTTGGAGTAAATTATGAAATCCATAGTAATACTTACTAGAACATACACACTTTTATAAAATTTACTAGTAATTTGATTTCCTTTATTAATACAACATATTTACTCCATTATAGAACATGGACATAATTACTACATTATGAAATATGAACATAATTACTACACTAAATATTAGCAAAACCATTCAATAGTCATCATTAAAGCATCCCCTCATGCTCATAGCGTCCCTTGGAATCCTCTCCCAGCTTCATGCCTTAATCCGTACCTGCAAACATTTAAAAACATTTTGTGGGGTGAGCGCTAATCGCTCAGTAAGGAATATGACATTTATAAACTATTAAGGTTCATTATACAAGTATATTACTTAGACTTTACCTACCTACAAACATGACCTTCATTCTTTGACGTAACAAGTTCATATAACATATCATACATTTGGACTTTTCTCATAAACATACAGTACTACATAACCATACATAATATAACATAGAACATAAGGACTTATGAAATATTCATGTACATGGCATGCTGTTAGAGTCTGAAGTGACTCTATTTTGGTGATAAAAATACCCATTTGTAATTAATTGAAGTATATTGAGACAATTAAAGAATTTATGAATTTATTCACGAAAATCGCTTCCTAATATTTTTCTTATGAATTTAACGTTTTGGAATGATTTTGGAAAGTATATGTTGATATTGGTTGTGGTTTATGGATTAAGGGTGATTTTGTCTCATTTATGCTGTTTAGGGGGTAAAATGTCATGTTTTAGGGGTTGATTTTGTCACTTTTCAATTGTGTAGGGACTAAACTGAAATTTTGCAATTTGTTCTATAAAACAAAAAGTGCAGATCGCGTCCAGGGGGGGCTGTTCATCATCTTTTTCGGCGACCCTTCGTCTCCCTCCGGCGACCCTTCTTCTTCTCCCAGCGACGTTTCGTCTCCTCGTGCACGCTCATCATCATCCCGTCAAAACCACAGCAAACCACCACCGAGAACCACCACGCCGCAACGCTTCACCTTCCACCACCGTGACTTTTCGTCTTCCAGGAGAGATTTCGCCGTTTTCCGGCGATGTTTCGGCTCCCCAAGGGTCGATCCACCTTCCCCAAAGCCGAGCTACACTTCCCTACTTCACCGCCGCGAAAACCGCCGGATTCCGTGATTTACCCGCCGCGACTCTTCATCTTCCAGGCCGATCTTGCTCATTTCCGGCGACTTCTCACCTCCCTAGGACCTGTCTGAACTCCCCATCACCAGAGCTTTCCATTGGTACCTTCGGATCCCATTTCCGCCACCGTTTTTCGGAGACCCGCCGGAAATTAACGTTTTCCGCGAACCGCGGCTGTTCGTATTCCGGGCTGTCCGTTGGTCGTTTTCGGCCCTTCTTCACATCATATCGCTGTCGGTTACCTCCTCTTCGCCATGATCAGCTCCGTTTCCACTGTTTCAGCCTCCGTCATCACACCACCTGAGCGGCTAAGTTCCCGGTTGTCCGTTACGGTGTAGCGAGATCGAGATTGACTCCACTAATCTCCTCATCAGCTCTCGACAGTTGGATGAGCCCGAATGTTGGATATTTGGTTAAGTTTCTTGTATTCAGATTAATTTGTTTTCGTTTCAGTTTGTTTGCGATACTTTAATATTATTCTGATACTCGACGTGTTTAATTGATAATGTCCATTGAGAACGTTATTGATATATAACTTTTTGCATAATTGAATTTCGGTTTGAGATTATTGAATGTTGATTATGACTTTAATTGCTTCGGTACTGATTGCAATCAAGTTGAGTAGCGTTTATACATTTCTCCTAGGAATGCATTTATTGTGTAATTAGTTGATTGGATGATACAGTTTGAATGGTTGTACTTGTTAACGTTGTACCAACTAGTGGTATTTAAGGGTTTAGCATTTTTTCGGTTAGTCGATGATAGTCTTTAACAAATCGACCCGTAACTAAGACGACGGGGAGACAGGATAGATTATACCTAGATTGCCGGGAGATATTTCTATTGATTTGCCTAGCCTTGTGGTTTAGAAAATTGAAGCGAGGAGGGAATTGTGAAGTTGGTCTTGAGTCAAACCGAACCCGTAGCGGCAACGCTTTTAATATTGTGTTTTAGTTAGCAATTTATTTAATGCTTTAATTTCCTGCAAGTAATTAGTTTCTTTAGTTTTAATCAATCATTCTGCCAATTTCTCTTTCCTTAACTCAATATACATTAGGTCATTAGTCTTGCTCTCGTGTATTCGACCCTGCTTACCGCTAACTACGGTATTTAGGTTTAATTTTGTGACCGTGACGACCGGTCTAACAAAATTTTGGCGCCGTGCCGGAGCAACGTGCTTTTGACTTTGTGTGTGTTTGGTTTGTAATACTTTTAGTCTAATTTTTCTATGTTCTTTAATTTTCATTAGGACAGTTTCATCGTGTTTGTTTTTATTTTGCAGGAAGATCGCAATGGGGAAACGTTGCTGTGTCATATGCCTCAAAGTTTAAGCGTGACCCGATTGTGATATTTTCTAATCTTTTTAGCTTTAGTTCTTTTTAGTTTTTGTTAATCATTTGTGTGATGTTTGCATGTTTCGTGTTCATTTAGTTTGCATGCTTATTTTAGTTTTGCATATTTGTTTTATCATAGGATTAGTTTTTAATTTAGTATAATTTCTTTTTGTTTGACTGTTAGTTTTAGTTTGTTATTGTGTCAATTTTTTTTTTTTTAGGGGATTCTACTCCATTTTTTTTTCTTTATGTGTGCCTTTTGAATTTACTTTTTAGGATTTGCTTTTAGTTCTTTTTCTTTGAATTTTGTGTTGTGGTTGTTGGTGGAACCTTGGGTACACTTGTTGATGAATGCTTGGTAGATAGTCGTATCAACCAATTTTAGTACCCTTGGATTTGAAATAGAAAGCACTTAGGATGGATGATAATATGTCCCATGCACAACCATCTGCTTCTAGGATTTCCTATCAAGGCAACCGCCTAGGAATGGTGGCATTTATGAGGTTTCTCCTTTGGACGATATGTATAAGTTGGAGTTTTAGCCTATCAATTTGACACTTTCATATCTATACTGGGCAAGCTTCTAGGCAACCACCTCCGCATAGGACAAGTCAGGATTGTCTTTTTATGCCTTCAGACCTTTTAGCTGTTGATACACATTTGAGGACCAGCTCCCTCACTTTTGAGGAGCAAATGCAAGATGCACAAGGTTTCCAGAGACGGAATGATCCGTATTCAAATACATTTGATAGTGAGTGGCATAACCATCCTAATTTGCATGGAAGCAGGAACAATCTCAGAATGTCTCCCATAATATGACATATAGTTCTTCCAATCAACAGGCAATTTTTGGACATGTATTCGGTCCAACCAACCGCCCAACCTAGGATCCACCTCCCTTCCAACACCCACTCACGAGTCCAGTCCACTGGAATCAATGATGGCTCAAATGCTCCAAACCATGCAAGAACAGAAAGATGACATGAATGCTAGGTTCAATGACTTAGAGCAGCATTATCAATATTACATTCCCATTCCCAATCTATTAGTAAGCTAGAGACCCAAATAGTCAAATAGCTGAAACGGTTTTAAAGAGAAGAGCCATTTGCCAAGTCAAGTTGTTGATAATCCCAATGGTGCAACTCACCAATGGGGGTGCATGAACAAGCTAGGCTTGAGAGGGAATTATATGCTGAGTTTGGAGAGAAGAGAGCTTAGAGGGAAACCAAGCCGAGAGGAGTGAAAAGAACCAACCATAGAGTTAGTTGTGCCGAGACATGAAAACAGGAAGTTGGGGAGAAAGAACTATCCCCTGCATTTGACACACCGATAGAACCTTGTCCTCAATCCCGAGTCAATCATGCATCCAAATTTAAGAAAACTACTAGGATGGAAATGGTTGAGTTTTTTAGACAAGGGCTGATTGGTATTCCACTTCTTAATGCCATTAAGCTCATACCTGCCTATGCCAAGTTCTTAAAAGACTTGTGCACATGGAAATGGGCGTATTAAATTCAAATATGCCTTCTTGGACCTCGTGATACCCTACTTGTTGCTGAATGGCGGGGTCATGTAAGGCACCGCCAACGTTTCAACCACCTTGACTTGATGTTCGCATTTAGTCTGGCTAAGACTTTAAACTTAGC
The DNA here is from genome assembly GCF_008641045.1 of Pistacia vera. NCBI lineage: Eukaryota > Viridiplantae > Streptophyta > Magnoliopsida > Sapindales > Anacardiaceae > Pistacia > Pistacia vera. The sequence continues at coordinate 81,402 of NW_022196822.1, forward strand.
GCTTGTGGAGGCAACCCACCTTTTTAAATTTATTTTTATTGCTTTTATGTTTTTGTTGTTTTTTGTCTTTGTAGGAATTGCCATGTTTGGAAACTCATTAACTAGTCCAAGGCTACGCTTACATATGCTATTATTGTTAGATTTCTTGTTTCTCAAATATGTTGACAATTTTTATGTTATTATCATATTGCCATTTGAGATCATTTGATGCTAATTTGGGAGGATTTTTGTAGTTGTGGGTCATTGAGGACAATGACATTTTAAGTTGGGGAGTGTTGATTGATTTTTATTTTGTGGAGTATGTTGTTGATCAATTTTTGGGGAGTGTTGTTGATGATGCTTTCGTGAGATTGTGATATTTTGTGAAGTATTGTTGATAATGCTTTTATGGAGATTGTGTGTTGAATGGATTGTGCATCATTTTTGTGGCATGATGATGTTTTTGTTTGAAAATATGTTGAATCTTATTCTTGTAAGTCCAAAAGTGTGTTAAAGTGAACTAAAGTGAGTTATTTTTAAAATTATTCATGAATTCATGCATAATTACCATTTTAGAAGAATAAAGTGCTAGTTGAAAGGTTTTGTGAGGTTTTTGAAAAAATTTTGTGTAACATGGTTTTAAACATTGAACTATTGTTCTGTTTTGTGCTAGGTTTCCATAATTGTGGTTAGACACTGTTTGTGTAAATGTCATGTGTTTTAGTGTTTATGCAAGTCTCCCACATACTTTACATGCCCATGGAGCAAATTTTCATTTATTATCTTGCGTGTGTTTAAAAGTGCTTAAATGTTGCTTGATGATTTGGTTTGATTTGTAGCCTAGTTGCATCGAGTGAGTACGCTCGAGGGGTGTTCTACACCTAATCCCCTAAAGCTATCTAGCTTGAGCGGTTGGCCTAAAGCTCGTTACATGGGTCCTCTAGAAAGCTTAAGAAATCATTACATAGATCATGAGTTTTTTTTAAAAAAAAAAAAAAAAAAAGAAATAAAGAATAAAGTCTTGACTTGTAGCCTAGTTGGTTCGGGTGTAAGTTCGAGGAGTGTTTTACATTTAGTGCCCTATAGCCGTTTGGTTGGGAGTCATTGACCTAAAGCCCGTTACACGACCTTCTAGAAAGCTTAAGAAGTTAAAACAGAAAAAAAAAAGTGATGAATGAAAAAGAATTATATGTCAAAATCTTGTGTGGAAAAATGAGCATTATGTTGCGTGTACATAAGTTGGGGAGTTTTGCATGACATTTTAACATTGTGATATGAATATGAAATGTGTGTTTGAGAAGCTTGAATGGAGATAGGCAAATCTTGACAGAAACTTTAGTTCTTTATTTAGGATTGTGTTATTTCTTGTTATGTTCAATTCTTCACTTTACCTTTTGATGAATGCCTTGGTTGTTGATGAATATGGTTTGTGTATTTTTTGTGAGAATGTTGAAAGAGTTCCTTTAACTTTACTCGAGGACGAGCAAAGAGTAAGTTGGGGTGTGTTAGAGTCATGAAAGTGACTCTATTTTGGTGATAAAAATACCCCATTTGTATTAAATTGAAGTATATTGAGACAATTAAAGAATTTATGAATTATTTATTCACGAAAATCGCTTCCTAATATTTTTCTTATGAATTTAACGTGTTTGGAATGATTTTGGAAAGTATATGAGTTGATATTTGGTTGTGGTTTATGGATTAAGGTGATTTTGTCTCATTTATGCTGTTTAGGGGTTAAAATGTCATGTTTTAAGGGGCTGATTTGTCACTTTTCAATTGTGTAGGGACTAAACTGAATTTTGCAATTTGTTCTATAAAACAAAAAGTGCAGATCGCGTCCAGGGGGGCTGTTCATCATCTTTTCCGGCGACCCTTCGTCTCCCTCCGACGCCCCTTCTCTTCTCCGGCGACGTTTCGTCTCCCTCGTGCACGCTCATCATCATCCCGTCAAAACCACAGCAAACCACCACCGAGAACCACCACGCCGCAACGCTTCACCTTCACCACCGTGACTTTTCGTCTTCCAGGAAGATTTCGCCTTTTTTCCGGCGACGTTTCGGCTCCCCAAGGGTCGATCCACCTTCCCCAAAACCGATCTACACTTCCCCTAGCTTCAGCCGCCGCAAAACTGCCGGAATCCGTGATTTTAGCCGCCGCGCCTCTTCATCTTCCAGGCCAGATCTTGCTCATTTCCGGACTTCTCACCTCCCTAGGACCTGATCTGAACTCCCCTCACCAGAGCTTTCCATTGGTACCTTCGGATCCCATTTCCGCCACCGTTTCCGAGACCCGCCGGAAAATTAACTTTTCTCTGGCGAACCGCCACTGTTCGTATTCCAGGCTGTCCTTGTTCGTTTTCGCCCTTCTTCGCATCATATCGCTGTCGGTTACCTCCTCTTCGCCATGATCAGCTCCGTTTCCACTGTTTCAGCCTCCGTCATCACCACCATGAGCGGCTAAGTTCTCGGTTGTCCTTTACGGTGTACGAGATCGGATTGACTCCCAATCTCCTCATCAACTCTCGACTAGTTGGATGAGCCCGAATGTTGGATTTGGTTAAGTTTCTTGTATTCAGATTATATTTGTTTTCGTTTCAGTTTGTTTGCGATACTTTAATATATTCTGATACTCGACGTGCTTAATTGATAATGTCCATTGGAGACGTTTATTGATATATAACTTTTTGCATAATTGAATGTCGGTTTGAGATTATTGAATTTTGATTATGACTTTAAATTGCTTCGGTACTGATTGCAATCAAGTTGTAGTAGCGTTTTAATATCATTTCTACTAGGAATGCATTTATTGTGTAATTAGTTGATTGGATGATACAGGTTGATGGTTGTACTTGTTAACGTTGTACCAACTAGTGTTATTTAAGGGTTTAGCATTTTTCGGTTAGTCGATGATAGTCTTTAACCAATCGACCCGTAACTAAGACGACGGGGAGACAGATAGATTATCCCTAGATTGCCGGGAGATATTTCTATTGATTTTGCCTAGCCTTGTAGGTTAGGAAATGTGAAGAGCGAGAGAGGAATTGTGAGAGTTGGTCTTGAGTCAACCGAACCCGTAGCGGCAACGCTTTTAATATTGTGTTTAGTTAGCAATTTATTTAATGTGCTTTTAATTTCCTGCAAGTAATTAGTTTCTTTAGTTTAATCAATCATTCTGCCAATTTCTCTTTCCTTAACTCAAATATACATTAGGTCATTAGTCTTGCTCTCGTGGATTCGACCCTGCTTACCGCTAACTACGGTATTTAGGTTTAATTTTGTGACCGTGACGACTGGTCTACACATGCTTATTTGTTTTGTCTATATACTTGATGATTCATTAGTCTTTGTTATCCGATCGATTCATTTGAACCATTACCTTGTTCTTGGTCGTCACCTCAAAGGACTCATGGTTTCCATAAGAATTCCATTCCTCTGATCTTGGTTTATACCTCAAGAGACTCATGGAATTCATTCTTTAACACTTTTATAAATTTTTCATAAGACAACTAAATAAGCTATATGCATTACCATTATGAATGCAAACATATGGACTAACATCCCCCATGCTCAATCATACTGTATTCTTCTACTAAACTTCTTAACTTAATTCATTCAATTTCTCATACAATTCAAGGAATTTTGGTATTAAGTTTATTCAGGGTTTATTAAATTAGAACAATGGGAATTTCCATTAAGAAGTTGGATGCCATATGTTCATCACTTTTCAAGCAATTTTTACCTTTATCTTCCAATTCGAGATGGTTCTTGCCTAAAACACAAAATTTTTAGGTCTGTTTCTCAAATTTTTAACACTTCAAGAATCAATGCAAATCGGACTTCTATAACTTCAGTTATGCTGATTCAGTGAAGCAGTACAGTATAATCTTAAAACACGCCAAATCCGAATTCTATTCATTTTACCCATGTCCCCTTCATTTGCACATTCATATTATTTGCCATATCATTCTAAGTGTAAAAGACAAAAACCTCCCTTTTAAAAAAAAAAAACCAAAAAGTGCCAAAACACGTCCAACTACAAATCTCTTAATTGGCATAATCATCCTCCATATGCACACATACACCAATCAACACACCATTTAAACAACTCATAACCAAAACATAGCATCACACTCATATTAACATAAATAAATATAAGTTTCATGAACCCTAGTGTTATCAATTGTAGTCATAAGGGAGATTTTTTTTTCCTTACCTTAGTATTCAAAGCACAAAGTTACTCCTCCTTGGCTCCAAAGTTTCACCTTTCTACCTTACACACATAACCACTTATGATTTCTCTTTAAACTAAAAATTCAAAAAACTAGGGTTTTGAAACTCACCTTTAACCCTGAAATTTAAGTTCTTTAAGGGTGGATGGTGATCTCCTTTGAAAACAACTTGAAATCCTAAGAAAATTTGAGAATAAAAGCTTGGATAGTGGCTTTATGGTGGATTTGAGAGAAGAGAAGAAGATGATATATTTGGGGTCTCCAAGGCCAACTACTCTCTCTTTAAACCTGTAATATTCATTCCATTGTTACTCTAATGTGATTGGTCATAAAAGTTAGATATAAAGGTCATTTGGCATATTTTTCATATAAGGGCGTTTTGGTCATTTCTACCACAACATAAAGATAAGTACTCATTTAATGTCACTTGACTTCTTTAAAACACTTAACCATTAAGCATTCTATTAGGTAAATACTAATTTACCCTTGGTGCACTTTTATGGACACTTAAATCTATGGTTTTGTATGAAAGAACCTATATACCCTTGGTTACCGTTTATGCCATTTAACCTTATCAATCAACTTTATGACCATTCTACCCTCATTTCTCTTCAATGACCTCATCCTTTACACTTTATAAGATGCATCTCGAAATACATGTAAATTGACCATTTTACCCTTCCATTCAAAAAAGAAAATTACTTGAAAAGGTAAATTTCATACCTTAGGGCATCAGAATAATAACGTGGGTTTTACAATATCCCCCCTTATAAGAATTTCGTCCTCGAAATTCAGTCGAAGAGGTCTGTATCTTTTCCTTCATATCTTGCTCAACCTCCCATGTCGCTTCTTCTACATTATGATTCCTCCACAGTATTTAACAAGCGGTACTTTCTTATTTCGAAGCTCTTTTATTCTTCTATCTAGAATCTGAACTGGACGTTCTTCATAAATTAGTTCATCTTTTAACTCCCCTTCATTTGCTTGTAATATATGCGAAGGATCACTAACATACTTTCATAATAGGGAAACATGGAAAACATTATGGATCCGGTCCATACTAGCTGGTAAGGCAAGTCTGTAGCTATTTTGCCCACTTTCTCTAATACCTCATATGGACCAAATATCTAGGGTAAGCTTCCATTTTCTTCCAAACCTCATGACCCTCTTATAAGGAGAGATTTTTCAAACACTTTGTCTCCTACTTGAACTCTATATCCTTTCTTTTCGGTCTGCATAGCTCTTCTGTCTGTCTTGGGCCTGCTTCATTCTCTCTCGGATTAACTTTACATCTTCTATCATTTTTTGTCATTTCTGGACCAAGAGCTTGAGTCAATGCATTCTTTTCTCCTATTTCGTCCCCAATGTAATGGAGATCTACATTTCCTTCCATACAAAGCTTCAATGGGGTGCCATTTTAATGGTTGCTTGATAACTATTGTTAAAAGCGAATTCAACTAAGGGAGAATGTCACACCAATTCACTTATGGTCAATACAGCAGCCCGTAACATATCCTCCATATTTGATTCGTTATTTCTGTCTGTCCATCTATCTGAGGATGATAGGCTATGCTGAAATTAAGCCTAGTACCCAATGCCTTCTGCATGCTACTCCAGAATACTGACATAAATTTCACCATCCCTGTCTGAGACAATACTATTAGGTACTCCATGTATCTTACTATTTCTTTAACATATAATCGGCCTAGCTGATCAGAGAGATCTTGTCTGTAACTGGAATGAAATGAACGGATTTAGTCAATTTATCTACAATCACCCAAATGGCATTATAACCCCTTTGCACTTTTGGAAGACCTAAAATGAAATCCATAGAATATCTTCCCATTCCACGAAGGAATACTAAGGGGCTACAACAATCCTAAAGGGCGTTAATGTTCTGCTTTAACCTGTTGGCACACCAGCATCTGGCACATACTCAATTACATCTTTCTTTACCCTGGCCACCAATAGCTCTTCCTCAAATCCTGATACATCTTTACACTCCCTGGATGAGTAGTGTAAGAGTACTATGTGCTTCCTCTAAAATCTTCTTTCTTATTTCATACCTGAGGAACATACACTCTCTCTCTAAATTTCAAGATTCCATTCACCCATTTGAATTCTGATTCTCTACCATCTTTCAACTGCTGCTCAATTCCTTTAACTAACCCGTCATTCGCTTGTTTTTTTCTCTAATTTCCTCCAACAACTTAGACCGAACTTCATTTTGGACAATTTCCCAAACTCCAACTCTATCCCCTCCTTCAGTATCTCTTGTTTCAGGTGGCTTCTGAAAAGTTACTGAGCTAAGGAGACTTTCCTGCTGAGGGCATCTGCAACTACATTAGCTTTCCCTGGCTGATACATAATATCACATTCATAGTCTTCTTCACCAGCTCAAGCCATCTTCTCTGCCTCGTATTCAATTCTTTCTGGTGAAAAAGTATTTTAGACTTTTGTGATCTATGTAAATATTACATTTCACCCAAAGAGATAATTCCTCCCAAATCTTCAAAGCAAAAATGACAGCTGCTAATTCAAGATCATGAGTGGGATACCTCTTTTCATATCTTTCAATTGACGAGAGGCATAAGCAATTACCTTGCCTTTTTGCATCAATACCACCCTCAAACCGTTATGAGAAGCATCAGTGTAAATATCATAATCTACTCCATCCTCTGGAAGTGTTAAATAGGGGCAGTAGTTAATCTTCTTTTCAATTCTTGGAAACTCTTCTCACAGGTTTCAGTCCATCTGAACGGGCTTCCTTTTTTTCAGAGCTGTGGTGGAGAAGCTAATTTAGCAAAGCCTTCCACAATTTCCTGTAATATCCTACTAAACCAGAAAACTTCTAACTTCTTTTACAGTCTTTGGTCTTGGCCATTCAATCACTGCTTCAATCTTATTGGGGTCCACTGAATAACCCTTTTGTGAACAACATGTCCCAAGAATGTTACTTGATCCAACCAAAACTCACATTTGGAGAATTTAGCATAAACTTTTTCTCCCTTAGTCTTTGTAACACAAATCTCAAATGCTCTTCATGATCTTCCTTTGTTTTGGAATAGACCAGGATATCATCTATAAAATTACTAGAAATTTATCTAGACAATCATCATGGAAAATCCTATTCATCAAATCCATAAACCCGCTGGTGCATTAGTCATCCAAATGGCATCACTATAATTCATAATGCCCATAGTGTTTGAAATGCAGTCTTGGGAATATCCTTGTCAGCGACCCTTACTTGATGGTAGCCTGACCGATATCAATCTTGGAAAACACCGAAGCTCCCTTTAACTGATCAAACAAGTCCAATTCTTGGTAAGGATACTTGTTTTTTCACCGTCACCTTATTGAGCTCCCTGTAATCAATACACATTCTCATTGAACCATCTTTTTTCTTCACAATAAAATAGGAGCTCCCCATGGAGAATGACTAGGTCGAATGAAACCTTTCTACTAACACTCCTGAAGTTGCGTCTTTTAACTCTTGTAACTCTGCTGGAGCCATTCTATATGGGGCTTTATATATTGGTGCCACACCAGGAGCTAATTCTATACAAAACTCCACTTTTTTTCTTCTGAGGAAGTCCTGGCAAATCTTCTGGAAATACATCTTCGAATTTCTCGTACTATACGTACATCTCGAACACTAAAGTTTGAAACTTTTCTTTATTCACCACATTAGCTATGTACCCGGTACAACCCTTCCTTATCATCTTCATTGCCTTTACTGCACTTATCATCAGGCTGTGTAGATGACCTTCCCCAAAGGTGAACTATCTCCAACATAAGTTAAACCTGGCCTTCTTCTTCCGACAATCTATCAATACTCCATATTTGCTCAGAGAGTCCATTCCCCAAAATCATATCAAATCGGCATATCAAAAACAATCAAATCAACATTCACTCATGCCCATCATCACTATAGTTTCCCCCATTAACAACTTATCAGCAAAATAATTCTCCCATTAGGCATCCTCGATTTTAACAGCATTCCACTTACAAGGCTCTAACCTAGTCTTTTTTATAATACCATATGAGATAAAGAATGGGTAGCCCCAGAATCAATCAGTACATATAAAGAGGTAGAGTGAATTGTAACTGACCAGTAACTGCAGATTGGATTGGCTTCAGCTTCTTTCTGAGCCACTGAGTAAACTCTGGCAGTCGAACCTCCAATAGTCTGAAGGGAAGTAGTTGAGTAACTTTACAGTCCTTTGCCATGTGTCCTGGTTGTTTACATTTGAACACACATTGGTTCCTAATAGACAATTCCCTTTATGCTGGCCTCCCACATTTTTGACAATGGGGAAGATTATTCCTTCTCTGTTGTTGTTGTGGAGTCCTCTATTCTTGTCACCCTTCTTTTGGAATCCTTGCTGAAACTTTCTTTTACCTTTTCCTCCGGGGCTTGATGAAATTCCCTACTTCAGCTTTCGAACTGCTATCTGGCTTTGAACTAGAACTACCAATCACCAACTTGGGTTCTCCATCTGCCTCTCCTTATTCACATAATCTCCGCCCTCAATGCCCGTTCCACGGCCTCACTATAAGTCTGAGGAGGTTGACCACCCGCTATAACACACCTGGGCAATTTTTGGGTGTAGTCCATAATAAATCTCTCTAACCGGCACTGTTAAGTACTCACCATAGTAGGAGCAAACGGGCTAAGGGTTGAACATTGTAGCATACTCTCAACAGTCATATTACCCTGCTTCAATTCCGTGAACTCTTGAGTCTTCACGGATAACAATGTCCGCCGACCGTATTCTGCTTCAATAGCTTTTAAATCATTCCAGGAAAGATTACTCGCACATAGGTATGCTCCATTAGCTTTCACCATACCTGAGCATCTCCTCGCAACAAATAGGGCATAGCGGACTTTTTCCTGTCACTCATGGGAAACGGCCATTGCCCGTTCGACAGTCTCTAGCCACTCCTCTGTTACCGCCGGATCGTTTGAACCATTGAACTCTGGAGGTTGGTGCTTTTGAGAAGATTATAGATTGGTTCCACTTGTCCAGAAGGTGTAGCCACCCATCGGCATAACTGGTCCATTTACGGGAGGTGGAACTGGTATTTGGAGCTGAGGCTGAACTACTAGAGCTGAGAGATTTGTGTTCACTTGGTTTACTTATACCCTCCGGGATCACCCTCCTAAAGGCCTCAGTAATTGGCTTTCTAAATCATCCTGTTGATTGCATGCAGCCTCATCCAAACAGAAGCATTTTGGGTAGAACACAGCTGTCCACTATTAGGGGGTGCACTGCTAGTCGGTGCTACTGGTTGACTAGTGCCTACATCATTAACATTCTCCTCGCCCCTCCTATTAACCTTTCGTGGATGCTCATAGCCATACCCTTTACTCACACACAAATTTCAATCAACATTAGCTAATTCTATTCACTAAACGTAAAGAAAATACTTACAGCAATCGGCTGGAGAGAGTATCTTGGGGACGCATGAGGAATGATACTTCCATTACTTATAAACACCATTCTAGCATCATTAAATATAAAATGCTATAACAATTTAATCAAACATCATTTCAACGCCCAAATCACCTCTAATACCAACTGTAAACCCCTCCCTATCGGGTATTTCCTAAGTATCCCTTGGCCATTGAGAACCTAGAAAAACGCACGCCTAGGAAGAAGTTTATTTTAAAATCCTATTTAAAGAATAAACTTGTAGCTTAAAACTATATATAGATATATGTGTTTAATTTTTTTCTTAACTATAATAGTTCATTGTATAAAAAAAAAAAATATAATTTCCTTTCTTGGAGTAAATTATGAATCCATAGTAATACTTAACTAGAACACACCACTTTTATAAAATTTACTAGTAATTTGATTTCCTTTATTAATACAGCATTTTACTCCATTATAGAACATGGACATAATTACTACATTATGAAATATGAACATAATTACTACACTAAATATTAGCAAAACCATTCAATAGTCATCATTAAAGCATCCCCTCATGCTCATCAGACGCCCTTGGATCCTCTCCCAACTTCATGCCTTAATCCTTACCTGCAACATTTTAAAACATTTGTGGGGTGAGCGCTAAATCGCTCAGTAAGGAATATGACCATTTATAAACTATTAGGGGTTCATTCATACAAGTATATTACTTAGCAAATACCGACTAGGGAGGGTTTACACACCACCGTCACCAGGAGGCTCTGATATGGTGTTTCTAGCCATATTGATGGCCAAAAACACCTATAGAGTAGATCTGCCGAAATAGTGCAATATTTGGATTTTCGACCGATTCGATCTGTTAACGGCAGGATCTATTCTGGCCGAATAGATTGGCCATTAAGGATCATATCTCACCTTGTATGGTCGATAAAGGCCATAGATTCTGGCTGTTAATGGCTGGATCTACTCCGATAAGGGTGTTTTCGACCATTAATATGGCCAGAAACGGCCATATCGGAACCTCCCGATGATGGTGGACTACTCACGGCGACTTCCGACAACTTCCGATGATAGATGGCGGTGGTTTGGTTGGCGGCAAGTGGGTTGGGGGTGGTGGCTTGGGTGGGTTGCAACTTATTTTGAATTCAAGGTTAATTTTGTGTAAAAAGTTAATTAATTGGGGTAAAATGGTAAAGGCCGGATTCATGTGAATTAATTTAAAAACAATGGTATTATTGTCCTAAAATTTTATTAATAAAGGATAAAATTATAACAAAAATAAGATTACTTTGGTAATCTTGCAATGCCTAAGAAACTTAAAGTTATCAGATTACCTCTAATATTACCAACAGTAACTAGTATTGGTATTGAAAGATTACCGAAATTTTATATTACTTGATAACCAAACATGATAATCAAATAATATAAGATGACATAATCCTAGTAATCTCCTATAACCCCCAACCAAATGTCTCCTAAGGGGTTAAGATCAAAACCCCTTTTGTTGAATAATCCTGTTTTTTTTCCTTTTTAATAAAATAATACAAGCAAAGATGGCTTCAAGATATCCTATCAGATCATCTATATGAAAACCAAGCCATTCGACAGTGATGAAGTTGTCTTGAAACTTTCAAAATTACAAAAGAATGTAATATATTTCTATCTTTAAAGTACAAAACACCGGATTTGCGACAGGGATGTGATCATGTGAAGAAAAAATTTGAAGTTTCCTATCTTATGATCATTGTTGGAATTTTCATTAAAATTCACATAACGGTTATTGAATAATTTTCATTACCATGGGGAGGCCAACAGGGGAAGGCTAATTATGCTACATTTTATAGCTTTTAATTGAGAAGGATACATTTTAATGTCGGAGACAATGTTCTGAAAATCGGACTGGACAATGACCCATTCAAGGGTTTGGTTTTCGGTTTGACCGGTTGGACCGTATTCTGTAAAATTTTTTTAGTCCCTGAAGGTTTGAAATTCGTCAAAAACACCCCTATAATACTCCCTTAAGGTTTGAAATCTATCTAAAACACCACTGTCGCGCGAAGATATTGGTGAGTGGTGGCGGCAGCGACGATCGACGGCCAATCGAAGCTGAAATCTTGGGGCTTTTGATGTATAGGTGCCGATGAATCTAATGGTGGGTGCTAGGGAGTTCCATTGGCGTCGGAACTCGCCGGAATCAACAAAAGAGATCCAACGATCACGTAAACTTTAGGTGGACAGCGAGCGACGAAGGTTGGATGACGACCACTAAAAATGGATAGGTTTGGTCGTGGAGATGCTGTCACGTCGAATGGGGGTGTTTTCTCCGTCGAACGATGCCAGAATTCGGCGGGATGGAGCTATGATTGGACCGCGACTTGATAGTATTCCGATGGTCCAACCACGGGTCAATCTGGTTTAACAGTAAATACCAGTTTTTATAATATACCAGATCAGAAATACCGCCGGCTGTCGATCGAATTGGTCTGACCGGATGGTCCGATCCAGTTTTCAGAACACTGGTCTAAGATTCTGAGCCACCAGCCCTAGCAGCCCTTAACCAGCATGGCGTCAAACCTCCAGGCAGCACGAACGTGAAAGGCTCCACCTTGTGTATAAGATAATAAACATAATTGATTAAGTTGGCCAATTGCTTATATAACTTTACTGATCTCAAATGGTTTGCCTCCCTTAAGTCCCTACAGAAGGGCGACAATAATGAATGGTCTGTCTTTACATTTGTTACAATATAACAAATTCATTTCCTATAACCTTCCATCCATAGCAATCACAGCTTTTCAGTGTTCTTCAGATCCAATACATTTCTCTCACAGAAACAACATGATTAGTCCAAAGAAGCTTGATCAAATTGGCCAAGAAGTGGTAGAAACTGGCTGCATGCAAGCAAGCAAAAAAGAATCTCGTCGTCGAGAGCCTCTAGGGTTATTGAAGCAGAAAACTGCAGAACATGTTCAATGACTAAGAAGGGTCATTTTGTTGTATACACAACTGATTAACAACGCTTTGTGATTCCATTAAAATTTCTTTAAAACAACATCATTAGAGAGCTTTTTACGATGGCANAGGAGGATAAGCACGAGAGCTGCAACGCACTGATGCAAATTAAAAAAAAAAAAAAAAAAAGAGAGAGAGAGAGAGAGAGAATTACAAAGACAACTCAACAAACAAGAATCGAAAGGGTGCAATTTATTCCTCACACTCTGCTTTTTCACTCTTTTTATATCGATGGTGATTGACAAAGGGATATCATTAAAATATCAAATTGTCCTTTACAATAGTTTTATCAATATTTTAGTCCTTTTAGGGAACAAAGTTGCGATTACTTTAACTAAAGCTTCTAGATAATAGTATACAATTACTTACAACATGAATCACATGGTTAAGTGGAGGGATGATTTGTTGTGCCAAAGGCAAAAACACTTACAATGGCTGCTGCTTTTATAGCTTTGTCTTGGTTTTTAGTATAACAATCAGAGATTTTCTACCCAACCTCCAAGTCGTGTATGTACTAACAAAAGATAAATGATGATGGCATGGTGTCATCTGCAAGCAATGTATAACCATGCAATGTAGATTTGAAAAAAAATTGCTGAGACTAACAAAGAGTTAATGATTTTTTCCTACCCAAATAACGGTTTAATGACATTTTTCCACCCACGGATTTTTAAAATACCATTTTATTATCCAAATTTATATTATGGCAACGAACAAAAAGCAAACTCGGTCCAAACAGTTGGGGCTCTTGAAGAGGGAAGGCCGATGAGTCTTTCGGTGATGGAAGACTAGATTTTGGTGGTTGGAATTGATCAGAATTTGACTTGGGAACCGCGACTGTGCAAACCCTAGTCATTCAATTGTGGCGATTGGCGGGGTCAACGGGAGTAAAGTTTGAGGAGTTTTGGTGAGTGATGATCAGGAAAGAGAATAGTACTGGTGTAGGGTCACAACGATGTCAGAATCAGAAACAAAATATAAATTTTGATAATAAAATGGTTGTAGAAGAGAGAATGTGTATTTCTTCGGGTTAACAAATACAATATGTACACTGCTTTTTATATTTGCAAACTAACTCAGTAAACTACTAACTATAGTTAACTAACTCTAGTTAATAACTAACCAAACTTGTAACTAACTCTCTTAACAATAACAGTAACTAACTTTACATTTAAACAAACTAACTAAACTGTACAGTACTTAATAAATCAACTACTATTAACACCCCCCTCAAGTTGGAGGGTGGTAGAGATCAAGCACACCCAACTTGCTTAACAATCTGGAATGTAGTGGACTAACAAAAGCTTTAGTGAGCCAGTCTGCAGGCTTTTCAGATGATGGAATATAGGTAGTGGTAATGACTCCCAATTTGAGCTGTTCTCTCACAAGGTGACAATCAATGTCGATGTGTTCAGTCCTCTCATGGAAAATAGGATTTGATGCAATTTGATTAGCAGCCTGGTTGTCACAATGAATAGGTATATGAAGCAAATCAGTAAACCTAAGTTCTTGAAAAAGTTGAATTAACCAAAGTAGCTCACATACAGTGGAGGCCATAGCTCTATACTCTACCTCTAATGAAGATTTAGAGATAGAGGCCTACCTTTTAGATTTCCATGAAATTAAAGACTTGCCAAGAAAAATGCAGTACCCTGTAACTAACTTTCTTGTCATGAGACAGGATCACTAATCAGACTCACAAAATGCTAATAAATTCATAAGATTGTCAGCTGGAAAAAAATATACCTAAACCAGGAGCAGACTTAAGATATTTCACCACTTTAAGTGTTGTAGTCATATGTGATTGTTTGGGACTATGCATAAATTGACTTAAGAGATTGAAAGAAAAACTTAAGTCTGGTCTAGTCATGCATAAGTATAGCAACTTATCTACCAGCCTTTGATAAACACTCAGATCAGGAAGAAAGGGAAAAGGTCATCATAAGCAACTGATATAAGTTTCAAAGTAGAATCCATAGGAATTGTAGAAGGCTTGGATGCAAACAGGACTGATTCAGATATAAGCTCCAAAGCATACTTTCTTTGACATAAGTGAATACCCCTAGAAGTTCTAGCTACCTCTAAACCCAAGAAATATTTTAGAATACCCAAATCCTTGAGTTTAAAATGACAATACAATAGCTATTTGGTGGAGTTGATCATGACAATGATATCCCCTGTGAGAACAATGTCATCTACATAGACTAAAACCAGTACAATATGAAAATTCATCCTCTTAATGAACAAAGAATAATCAACTTTAGATTAAGTAAATCCTCCAGCAAGTAAGGCTTGAGTAAGCTTGTAATTCTAGGCTCTAGATGCCTGTTTAAGTCCATATAGAGACTTGTGTAACTTGTAGACTATAGGCTCTCTCCCCCCACCCGTAAAACCTTGAGGCAAAGTCATATAAATATCTTCTTGTAAATCCCCTTGCAAAAACACATTATCCACATCCATTTGGTAAAGTGGCCAATTATGCATAGAAGCAAGTAACAAAATGGATCTAATGGTAACCATTTTAACAACGGGAGAAAATGTTTTTGCATAATCCACACTTGTCGTTTGAGTGTACCCTTTTGCCACCAATCTTGCCTTATATCTTTCCAAGGAACCATCAGCATTATATTTGAGTTTATAGACCCACTTACGATCAATTGGAGTCTTACCTTGGCGTAAAGGGACTAAGGACTAAGTTTTATTTAATTCCAAAGCTTGTATCTCCTTTTGCATGGCAACTACCCAACTAGGATCTTGAGAAGCTTTATTAAAGGAAGTGGGTTCTACTAGATTGAGATGAGATAAGAAGGCTTGGTAGCTTGGTGAAATACGACTATAAGATACAAAATTAGAGATAGGATATGGGATGCAATTGGCTGAAGTTGAAGTGGAAGGAGAAATAGATGGACAAACAAAATCTGAAGTCCAAATAGGGGGCTTTTTAATTTGATTGGATTTCCTAAGAGGAATGATAGGTTGAGGTGGAAAGGAATTAATAGATGGAGAGGGAGGCCCTGTAGGTTCTGCATGCTGGACAACAGGCAATAAATCGACTGATAAAGGGACAATAGGGACTGTACTTGTAAAAGGTAACTCAATATCCAGAAATTTAGGATCAAAGGGAAAAGGTGATGATGGAGATGTAGACCAAATGAAAGAAAAAATGGTCTCATGAAAAAGAACATCTCTAGCGACAAAAACTTTATGAGAAGAAAAATCATAAAGATAGTATTTCTTTTGAGTCAAAGAATAACCCAAAAAGACACAAGGGGTAGATCTAAGTGACAATTTGTCCTTAAGGGTGAGAATGGTAGCATAAGCTAAACAATCAAAAACCTTGATGTGATCCAATGAAGGAGGGTGACCAAAAAAAATCTTTCAAAAGGTGATATACCTTTGAGAACTAATGAGGGAAACCTATTTATAAGGTAAACTGATGTTTGCACACAATATCCCCACAAATGATTTGGTTTATTGGACTGGAATTTCAAAGCCCTAACTACTACAATGATGTGTCTATGTTTCTTCTCAACAACTCCATTTTGTTGAAGGGAATAAGCACATGAGCTTTGATGGACAATGCCTTTACTAAGAAATAGATCATGACATTCTTTATTAAAAAATTCAAGGCCCTCGTCACTTCTAATGCATTTCGGAGTACAATGGTATTGAGTTTCTATCATTTTAAGAAAACGTTTAATGGTAATGAAAACTTCATATTTGTATTGCATGAGAAATAACTAGGTTGCTCTTGAAAAATCATCAACCAAAGTAAGAAAATATCTAACATTTCCATGTGTTGGAATCCTATATGGACCCTAAACGTCTACATGTAACAAATAAAAAATACAAGTAGAAATTGAATGACTATGATGGAAGGAAACCTTAGTTTGCTTAGCTAATGGACAAACAATGCAGTGAAGAGGATTACAAACATCAAAATCTTTATGCATATGCTGTAATATTGTATAAGGAACATGTCATAAACTTTGATGCCATAACTAAGCACTAATAGAAACATTTGCAGCAAGAAAAATATTTGAAAATTCAGAGTCTTTATTTAACTGAAAATGACATGGTACATTATTATTGAACAAAGACCTTTTGAAATATTGCAAATAGCTTTATGCAAAGCATCTACTGACGTTATTGATTTTTGTGAAATTGAATCAAGGAAATATAGGCCTTGCTTATGCTTACTAATCCCCTTCAATTTGCCACTGTAAAGGTATGGATTAGACAAAAATCAGGATAAAAATTGATAGTATAGTTGTTAGAAACTGTAAATTTGGGACGAAAAGCAGATTGTGTCTAAAAGTTGGTATATGCAGAACTTTTGAGAGATGTATGCCATTGTCCAAAATTGCAAAACCTATATGTGCAATATGAGTCTTAGTGCCATTAGGTAAACGTACAATGGATTTTGAAGAAGGTTTTATGGCAATAGGAGACTGCAGAATATTAAGGTCATAGGTTATGTGATCAGTGGCCCCTGTATCTATGATCCAAGCATTTTTATTTAAATCAAGCAATGTAATATTATGTGTACTATTAAAGATACTTGCAAGGTTTGTAGCTGAATGATTTTGTAGAGGTTACATTCTCTTTTCCTAGCAACTCTAGAATCTGGTTGTACAGCTCTAATGTGAAAACGCGTCTAGCTGGAATATTAGGAGACTTTGCATCTGTCGTTTATGCAACTGTATCTTATGATTGCACTCGATTAGCAAAGTATTTGGATTTTGAGTTCCCCTTTCTTTTGTAAACTGGTAATCTGCTGGATAGCCATTCAGCTTGTAACAATTGTCACGTTTGTGACCAGGTAGGTGACAATAATCGCATTCAATATAAGGTTTCTTTCCCTTATATTTCTACACTGGATTCTGATTTTTACCATTATGAGCACAGAGTGTTGTAGTTACATCTGCATTAGTATTCAATCCTGCTAGAATCCTTTGGCTCTCATCTTGATTCACTACGGAATATGCTTGTCTCACACTCGGCAGGGGATTCATCAACAGAATTTGGCTTCTGACCATAAAGTACAACTCATTCAAACCCATCAAAAATTATAATAACTTTTGTTGATTAAGGTGTTCAAGATATGTCTTTGCGGAAGCACTATCTGGAGCAGGAAGACTTACCAGAGAATCCAATTCGTCCCATAACGACTTAAGCTTGCTAAAATAAATTGCCACAGTGTTGGTTCCTCGTGTAAGATTCACAATTTCTCTATGGATACCAAAAACCCTAGTGCCATTCACTTTGTGATATTGCTCTTTTAGATCCTGCCAGACTTGTAAAGCATTGGTTGAATACACAATCCCGTTGAATATTTCTTTGGAGACTGAATTAATGATCCAGGCAAGAACCAAGGAGTTGCACCTTTTTCCACTGTGGAGCTAAACGATCATGTTCTAAAGATTTTGTGCAAGTTCCATTAACAAAGCCTAGCTTGCTTTTGGCATATAAGGAAACAGTCATAGCTCTGGTCCAAATATCGCAATTTTCTGTTCCTATGATTTGTTCTATATTAATATTGACCCTGGTGTATCAGATGGATGAACGTAGAGGGGCAAATTTGATCAATGAAAGGTAGAACTGATTCTCCTGCCATAGCTAACTAAGCTTAGATTTCAAAATGACAAACCGTTGAGAAACGGGAATAACAAACCGGAGAAAAACTAAAGACTTGACAATATGACACGGCTTTTCCGCCACTTTAAAAATTGAAAACAAAATTGAGCTGAATTTCAGTTTCTCTCATAGTCGTAATGGCTGAAAACGCCGATAATGCTACCAAAAAACAAGAATCGAAAAACATACTCTCACTGTTTCCAAAATCTACAGCTTAAACTGAACAAATTGACGAGTCTTGAGCCTTTTCAAGCTGAACCAGAAGAATATGGAGGTTCAATCAAACCAATTTCTGGAACATTTGCAAGAAATCTCCTGCTCTGATACCATGTAGAACAGAGAAAATTGGGGGAAACTTCTGTGTATTTCTTCGGGTTAACAAATACAATTTGCACACTGTTTTTTATATTTGCAAACTAACTCAGTAAACTACTAACTGCAGTTAACTAACTCTAGTTAATAACTAACGAAACTTGTAACTAACTCTTTTAACAATAACAGTAACTAACTTTACATTTAAACAAACAAACTAAACTGTACAGTATTTAACAAAATCAGCTACTGTTAACAATGGTATTTTAAAAATATGTAAGTAGAAAAGTGTCATTAAACCATTATTGGGGTTGAAAAAAGTGGTTTACTCAGGCAAGCAAATAGTTTAAATGACATTTTGTATTTGCTTTGTGGTATACGATGTGTCAAATGAAACTACATCCTTAAAAACTTACTAAAGCGTTAACCTTTGTGGTCTCACAATTCAGTCCAGGATATCATGCTTCAAGTTTGAGGCACATATATTGATTTTTACAGAGTCAAAATAAACCTATGATGGTGAAAAAATAGAAGCAAATAAGTCTTAAACAGAATCAAGGCTCTGAGCTTTCGCGAACAGTATCGAGCAAAGACGGAGATACTGAGGATGCACCACTAATTTCGCTGGGCTATGGTATGTTTCTACGGGATTGGCGTTTTGTGGGGATTAAAACATTTTCGTTTTCCCTGCTTCCATCTTCATCATCCGTTTTGAAAACTGGATGGATGTATGCATTTTGAAGATAATCTTTCAAGTTAAGGTTTGGTTCCATTGCCCGTTCTATAGTATCTTTCGTCATCGCTTCCTGAAAAAGAAAAGTTAGAATGGGTCAGATTGCTTGGAAAAAGAATAACAGAATTCTGAAATTCTGTTTATAGTAATTAACCATCAAATTTACAGTATGTAAGCACCAACAAACCTGTAATGGATATTTAACAAATGCAGATTTGTAACGGCCTGTGCAGAACCTATGAAACCATATCGTAAGTATAGGAAGAGCAATGAGAAATGGTGTTGATTGAGCAGCTTCCTTTGTACTCAGCAGCCCCATAAGAAGCAACTGTGATATAACCAATGCTGCAATGACTCTTTCATGGACATCAGGCCAGAATGCTGCACCGCTCTCGTACTCTTGGTTGTAAACATTTATGATCTACATTTTAACATAAAATTAACAAACAGAACTCTAGTATGAAAAAAAAAATATCTCGTTTAATAAAAAAACACATTCTGAAAACAGAGGTGGAATGTTGGTAAATACTTAATTACAAAAGCATATTCTAAAAGCACCAAGAAATTCGCATGCCCCAGTAATTTAGCAGAACATTATTTCAAGAATCTTAGAAGAGAATAATTTTCGTCTTCCTAACATGAACATTACCACATGCACAAGTAAATCGTTGTGTAAATTGAACTGTCTGTTAATAAAAATATTCCTCTTACCTGATGATGGAAAACAACATAGGCCAGTACAAAGAAAACAATTATGAAAGGGAGCAAAAGAGGAGTCACTGTCGCATAGACAAGGCCTAGCAGAAAATAAAACTGTATACGAGGTTCTCCAGTATGGAAACCCATACTTCCTGGATCCATTGCCTCCTCCCTGTCCCTTTCAGTCTTCACCAAGAAGGAATTCTTCAAGTGGTAGATTATCAGTGGTTGCAACCTTAAAATCTCTAAGGCTATACCAGCCCATCCATCTACCATTACGTAAGTTATGAAGAAAGTTGCTTTAATTGGTATAGCTACTCCAACTGTCTTGGGAATTCTGCCAAAAGAAAGAAAAAAAAAAGATTTAAGCTTCATCTTCACAACACTGAAGAACAATAAAAAATGGGATGAAGACATTTGCAATTCAAATCTATAGCTAAATTGGTTATGAAATCACCTAGTAGAGGTTAATCCACCCCTTAATTTACTTGAGGAATGGGAAAAAACAAATAGCCATACAATAGCAAAATTCTTGTACCAATATAGATGAGATGAATTCAACACCTATATTCCAACAAATGCAATTTCTTTGTTTTTCTTCTCCATCTTCTTTATTTCCTCTCTCTCCTTTTTCTATTTAGCATTACTAAATAGGAGAAAAAACAAAGAAGATAATCATTAGTCTGAGAGAATTACATACTCATTAGCTGACTGCTTTATAAATGAATTTAGCTGTTCAAATGCATTTCCATTTATTACGCTCCCAAGTAAAACGTTCACAAGTTTGAAAATATAATATCTAGATGCTGATCTTCTTTCCAGAGATGATAGAGATACAAAGCCTTCATATTTAGACATAATCATCAATATCATCTGGAGGAAGATGAGAAAAAGCTTCAACACAATACCAGGAAGAAAACCTTGGATGACTGATTTAATAAACTTGCTGCATGACAAATTAAGATAATATCAGTTATTTATATATAGCAATGCAATCTGAATACTACTCTAAGTGTTTGAGGATGATAGAAAATTACGTTTCAACTAAGCGTTTCAGAAATGGTGCTGCTTTTTCAATTCCCTCAATGCTTGCAAGAGATTGTACAAATGCAATGGGGATCATGAAAAACAAGGTGAGGAAAAAGAATGCAGCACCAATAATCAGCCTCCTAATCCTGAGTGAAACATATGGAATTGCCATATTTTTCCAGTAGACATCACGTGGTTCTGGAGCCCACTCTGTCAACCACATAGTTGGATCTCTGGTTTGTTGAGTTTGTGCGCATACAGCTGCACCCCATCTGGTTTTAAAGGAAACAAATGCTGCCGGCATTATAGACTGGGGATCACTAACAACCCTTTTTCTCTCATCAGCTATCTGAACAACACCGAAATAATGTATTTGAATCAAATTTGTCCTTAAGTAAGAGTGTTGAATGGAGGTATAACAAAAGAAGCCCAATAAAACGCTCTTATTTATTCACATGAAGCTGAGCATGCAAAAGCACAACACTGTATCAACTCCATCACATGATAGAATTAAATATTCAAGTTGATTGATAGGCCTAAAGAACATTATGATAATGCTTTAAATATATACTACAACGCTCATCCCTCCGAGATATGAAAGCAACTAAGGTTGTCCTGTCTAAATTATTTAACAATGGAACATGAAAGCAATATACATTACAGGAATAATACTCACTTTTCCTGACAATTTTTTAATTTCAGATGTGTGATGATCAATTGCATCCACTCTTTTTCCGCAAAGCCCAAGAAAACCAGTCTGGTAAGAGAAAACATGTACATATTGATATCACAAAAAACGAAACTTTAAAGGAAACATATAAATTAGCAAATGACAAAGACAATAACATATGAAATTCAATATAAGTACCTTCATAACCGGCCTCTTTGAATTATTTCTTTCATACTTATTTTGGTAGTATACCTGCCAATTCTGCATCTTTTTCTTCTTCTTCACCAATTTGGCAAGTTTGTTCGCGTTGATTACCAACTACATAAAAAGTTTACCATGAATTAAATCTAAAGTGATTCCCCAGAAAAAATCACTCATGAAACATGTGTAGTACACAGAGAAGTTAATTGAAATACAAAATATTTTAAACATGCCATAACTCATGACTTCTGACCCTAAATCATCTAGCATTACTAAAATCAGACATCAAAAAGATTCAACCTGATGTGTTAGGTAGTGATCTTGGTGATTCACCAAAAAGAAATGCTCCACAAGCTCACTAACAGATTCGTCCGGGTCTGGGGGAACATTCCTAACAAGGACCTGTGAAGTTATCAGATATCAGACAACTTTGGCACAGAAGCATAGTATATGAAGAAACATTTGTCATATCTAATGAGCTTTGATGAATATATTAAGTTTTTCTTTTTGTGACTTCCAGTTACGTATAGAAAGTAATAGAACCATAATACCAGTTGCAGATGGTAGGAAATATTGATGCACAATTTCCTAGCAGAATAAAAAAACTTGTAGAGGGCGTTTAGATCATATAACATTTTATTATAAGGGTATATTATATTAATGGAAAGAAAGTTCATCTTGAAGATCATTGGGAATCAGTAGCGGATCTAGAAAATTTTTTTAGGGTGGACCAAAATAAAAACTAATTACATATGAATATTTTTGTCCATTAATATTTTTGTTAGGGTGGGCCAAAATCCAAAAATTATATATATTAGTATTTTAAAAAAAAAAAAATTGAGGGTGGGCGTGGGTTGGATCCGCCCCTGCTGGAAATATTTAGAAAATATGTTTAGTTGGTTCGAATAAATTTGTGAATAATATGTTTGGTTAGGAGGATAAATTGGTGAGTATAATATATCGATTTCTGAATTGCTCTCATTTTTTAATATTAATATAATAATATTTTTTATTATTTTTTAAATCATTGTTTAACCCCCTATCTTTGAAATTTTACTAAAATACCCCAACCATATAAAACTTTAATTTGTAGCAAAATCACCCCCATCCACCTCAAGCCACCGCCGACAACCAGCCACCACTGATCCAAAAACGTGAAGATTACTAATACAAAAACGTGCACCTTAGAAATGAAGATTACTCTCATTATCTTATATACCCCCTATCCAAATAACCGGTAAAGTAGATAGTTTTCCATTTCTCTCTTCCAAAGTGAATACTAACGGCTATAATTACTAATACAAAAACATGCACCTTAGAAATGAATTCTATCCGGTTTTAAAAATAATTCAAAAAGTAAATTTTTCTTAAATATAGCAAATAAATCACATCATCTGAAAATTGTTCCAAAAGAAAATATATGTTTGAACTAATTTATTGTGAAAGGAACGATCATACTGTAAATTGATCGGGCCGACGTTTTTCTGCTGAAAGAAACTGCAACCGCATAGCAGCAACTTTTTCATACTCCTTCATCAACACATAGCATGTCCAAAAGGTAAAGACGTAAGCCAACACAGTATGAGCCCAAAACCTGCAACTTAGAAATAAACATAATTCTTATGCAGGAGGAATTCATCATATTACAATCAAGATAGTATAAAAATGAAAGGGAAGAGAAGAGAGCACACCTCTCTGATTCAGGCGGGATATTTGAAGTTGAAAGCTTATCAATATCGCTTGAAGTTAGGTTCTTGGCTGCTTTGCATAATGTGCTGTTTGTAAAATTTACCGGTGCCAAAACAGTACAAGCAAGGAATGTAATAGGAACAAAAATCTTAAGTCCCATCAAGTAAATCCGCAAATAGACAGCTGAATCCAATCCGGCATGCTCAATAAGCTCACGTTCCGGCATCATGCATGCAGCCGGCATCCAATTCAAGAACCTTAGATATGATCTGCAATCTGAATTCACAAACTTCCGATCTAATGCCCCTGAATGCGTTGGACTACTTCTTATCCCTTTAAGATACCATTTCGGAAAGTATACTCTATCATTGAACGGTTGAATTCTTAATATAGCAAATGCTATTAATATAATGAAGGTAGTAAGAATGTTAAGAGCTGCTGAAACCCCTATATCTTCGAGCGTCGCCATCTATATCTCCCAACCAAAAAAAAAAAAAAAAAAAAAAAAAAAAAAAATCAATTTCCTTATAATATTATTGTTGATCAAAATTTAAATTTTGAATGACCATTTCATTTTCATTTCTGGCGCTAAATTCAACTAAAAAACAGTACTTTTGTCCGTTATAAATAATCTACATCCAAATATTCAAATAACTATCCCTCCATTTTTCTCATATCTAGTTCATGTCACTCTCTAAGCTTCCACTACAAAGAATTAAAAAAATAAAATGGAAGTCAAGCTCTTCTCAATCAATCAAGAACAAAAACGAAATGGAAACAAATATAAATTTAAAAAGGAAAGGAAGCTTATACTATGTGCGAGATTTCTTCAAGCTTTGTCTAAACAACAAACAGGCACACAAAAAGAGAGAGAGATAATTACAAAGACAACTCCACAAACAAGAATCGAAAGGGTGCAACCTATTCCTCACACTCTGCTTTTTCACTCTTTTTATATCGATGGTGATTGACAGAGGAATATCATTACAATATCAAATTGTCCTTT
Source organism: Pistacia vera (assembly GCF_008641045.1). Lineage (NCBI taxonomy): Eukaryota > Viridiplantae > Streptophyta > Magnoliopsida > Sapindales > Anacardiaceae > Pistacia > Pistacia vera. Next base: position 106,038 of record NW_022196822.1, read on the forward strand.
TTTAGGGAACAAAGTTGCGATTACTTAAATAAAGTTTCTAATATGATGGAATGTTGAATCAGGTCAGTATTAGTGATCAAGATCACAATATTATTAATAACAAAAGATTATTTCCATTTATGTGTTGATTATGTAGTTATTTGTATTTATTTGTTTCCTTACACGTTACATTTTTTATGTATAAATTGTACTATTAATACAATGAAAAGATATACAAAAAAATACTTTTATAGAAATTATTTTTCATTTACATTGTTTTATTTCTATTGAGCATTCTCTGCAACTTATTGCTACTCTTGCTTCAATTGTCTCTTCCCAACAGTCTTAAGTAGTCCAACTATTGCTTTTGCTGTTTCTTCTTTAGATTGTAACATAGTATCAGAGCAAGTTGTCTAGCAATCTTTCCTTGGTCCAATCTCCTCCACTGTCGTTGCCTCACCTACAAAACAAAAATCCAATTTAGTTCTTTGCCAAACCAAAAATGGAACCCATCACACCAACTACAGGTCTAGATTCAACCAAACCACTCAACAATCAACCCAACCCAAACGCACAAATGGACCCAAACAACCTAAATGACCCAACAGGCCCACAAACCCAAACCTATCAATTCCATCACACCGGCCCAACTCCTTTCGGGTATGCAGGTTCTGACCCAAACCCAAATTAGGATACTCCAGAATATTTTGTAGAATATTTTGTAATTACCTATTTTTGTCAGTATTATGATACTCTTGATATTATGTCTGTAAAACCTCATTTCCTAATTTAGTTAATCAATTCTTTCTATTTGATTTTTGGTATTGTTGTAAGAAAGGGGTATTTCTATTAGTTTTTAAAGGTTGCGTTAAGGGGTGAAAACAAAAGAAATAAATTCTGATGGGTTTGCATGTATCAAGAGGGAAAAATCTGGACACTTTTGTTAGGAAAAACTTATGTGGCGGGGTTAGGAAATTAAGAGAAATTGGGGGACAGATTCGAAATTTCAAAAAGAAACAAAAAGGGGACTATTTTGTTTAAGAAAAGAAGAAAAGCGTTGTTCGCCCAAATGAAGAAGAAGAAGACGAGAGCTGAGGGAGAAAGCGAAAACAGAGCAGAAAAAGAAAAAAGAAAAAAGAAGAGAGAAGAGAAAACGAAAGGAGAAAGAGAGAAGATAAGAGAGAAAAGATAGAAGAGATGATAGAAAGAAAGAAGAAGAAAAAAGAGAAGAGAGGAGAATGGGTTCGGCTGAAAATGGTAGAGTGAGAGAGAAGAGTGGCTTCGGCTGTTAGAACAGTGAGTGGATCTAACTAAAAATCCTTTTAAAAAATCAAAATCTTGTTTGCATGCATGTCAAGCTGTGAAATTCTAGCATGTTGTGTTTGAGGGAAAATTGAAATTGGTGTGAATTTTTGCTTGCATGTGTCGGCCCAGTAATGTTTCGGGAAAAGTTTCCAGATCTGGTTCTTTTGCTCAAAGTGTTGAGATTATTATGCTGCATATTTTCCAGGATTATGTCTAACAGCTTAAGATTCTATATTTGCATGTGTTATATTCTTTTCTTTTTTTTTTTTTTTTTCACTTTTCATATTTTATAGTTGCATGATGTCAATGAAGTAAAATGGTGCTGAGGTGTGTGATTGGAAATGTGAACTTGACATATTGAAAAAGGTTGTTTCGGTTGGGCTGAAATTAGGGGAAAAAAAAAAGTTAAAAAGTGCAGATATTGATAATGCAAAAATGATGGTATTGGCTATTTGTTTTGGAAGAACATGTTTATTTTATTTTAATATGAGATATTCTTGTGTATTAATTATTAGCTCTTTGGTTTAATTATAATTATCGTGTGTTATTTGAGTTTTTGGCTTTTCAAAGTGATAATTGTTGATGATTGGTGTCCGACATATGCTATGGTAATGTAATGCTGAAGTAATTTTTAATCTGGGTTAAACCGTTAGTTTCTAAAACATGTTTAGAAAATTGCAGTTTCACCCCTATATGTGATTTTTGAATATTATGTCATATATGTATGATTTATAAGCACATATGTAATATGCTCTTGACTTACATGTTACTTGAGATTACGCATGAGATTGTTGTGGTGCTAAAACCATCCTACGAAGTAGCCATCCCCCAGAGTTCAAGATTATCAAATCTAGTTTATGGCTCTACGCATGCGTATGACAGTTATCAGTGCTCTGCCTAGGCGTTGAGTGGTCCGTCAGGTATGACAGTTTCAGAGGCTCTGCCCGCGTGATGATAGATCTTGCTGGGTGTGCAGGTGTCCCTCGCTCTGCCTGCGTGTGGGATGCCCACCAGGTATGACAGATTTTCCCTAGGGTACTAGTTGTAGTGAGAGTTTCTAATACCAAATGTTGAGGTTTTATTCAGAATCAGATATTATTAAAGAAAGTAAGTCAGAGTACAGTTTACTAAGTGCATGATGGTTAGAAATAAATCACATATTGCATACGTGAATGGGGTGGTTGCTTTCTTTGCATATTCATAGAATTATATTGTCGTTAGGATTTGCTTAAGAATTGTTGTATGTTATCATTATTTCTTTTTATAGAACTTTTACAAACCTCCCCTCTCCCCCACTCACTGAGTATTTTAGCTCACCCTTTTTTAAATGTTTTTCCCCCCTCACCAGGACCTCCCGGAGATCGTGCCGAGCAATGAGTCTCCGCTCAGGGTTGTGCCACGCGTCGACATCTTTTTATGTGGGTTTATATTTATGTCGTATTGTATTTTGGACTTCCACTTCAAAAACTCATGTTTCCCATCATGTATTTCCTTTTGTTTATGCTATGGAATGTGTAGTATAAGTGGAAAACCTGATACCATAAGTTTCCCTAAATCTTTTCTTTTGTAAAACGAAAGATGGTGTATGTTTTTGAGATGTTGGAAATGGAAATACTATGATGTTATTCAGAAAAAGTAAGTCTTTTAACAGGTTTCACAGTTTTTCCACATGGCCCATCTCGGGTATCCGAGTCTTGTGGGAGCGCCCGGATCCTACAGGATGAGGAAATTTAGGACAGGTCGTGTCAACTTGGTATCAGAGCATGGTTTTCGATTTTTAAGGGCATTTTTTTAAAAAAAAAAAATATATATCACACATGCCAATTTGTCCCTTAGTGAAGTTTATTCCATCCATGAGTGTGTTTAAGAAACCAATTTGCTTATGTTTTGTAGATGTCAGCATGAGTCAATGTGGCCAGCCTTGCACGAAATCCGTGAGAGAATTATTAGTTCCTAGAGTGCTTAGGAGGGTGAGTGAGCCTGGGGAAGAGACAGTAGAAGAGTCGGGTACCCGTAGGTCAGGACCTCAGGGACCCCAAGAAGAATCAGATGCCAATGATCAAAATGTTGGGGAAGGACCAGTGAGTGAACAAAATGCAGGGCTCCAAGGTGATGGTAATAACATGGAGCAGACCTCAACTGATGACTAGGGTAGTGTAGGGTAGGACGTCTGGGCGTCAGGGTGAAGGAAAAACTATAAAAAGAGCGAGAAAATTAGGGGCAACAGACTTTGAGGGGATGAGAGATCCCATAGATATCGACTCCTGGATGGATTAATTAGAACAAGTATTTGGGATGATGGAGTGCACCGATGACCAAAAACTACAGTTTGCTACCTTTCTGCTAAAAGGTAAGGCTCGTCATTGGTGGAGATTGGTGCAACCTAGATATGGGGATCCGACAACAATTACTTGGGCCAATTTCCGTCAGGAGTTCTTCGATCATTATTTTCCTATGGTGTATCAGGATGCTAAGCAGAGTGAGTTTATCAGACTAACATAAGGTAATATGTCAGTGGAGGAATATTTGATTAAGTTTATTGAGTTATCCCGTTTTTGCCCCGTTTAAAACCAGAGATGAGAGAGCAAAATGTAGGAGAGGAGGGCCTCAGAGGTAGGATCAGAACAATAGTGGCCTCACACTACTGCTCAGAGTTTGGGAAATTGACAGAGATAGCTATGAGAGTTGAGAGTAATTTGAGAGATTTTGATAAGAGAGAGCCACAAAGACCAAAGCGTAGTAACCGTGAGTGGACAGTTGGTGGCCCAAGCAATAGAAATCAAAAAAGAGATGATAGTTTTTCCGAGACCTCGAGCAGTTCAAGACAGATGCAAAGACAGGCTCAGAGTCAACATTCAGTGGACAATAGTAATTGGAATATGAGGACTCAAGACAATAGATATCAAAGTGGTGGTGCAAGTGGGAGTCAACGATCACCCTGTAACAGTTGTGGTAGGTTTCACTTGGGGCAGTGTCAGAAAGGAGCTTCACGTTGTTATCATTGTGGGCAGTTTGGCCATATCAAGAGAAATTGTCCCATTTTGGCTCAATGTGATAATGCCTCGGTTCAGCAGAATTTCAAAGGAAATAAGGGCCAGTTTCTGGGACAACAGAAATCTCAGGTACAGAAGGCCTAAGGTAGTGTTGCAGGTAGTAATAGTGCCAGACAAAGAGGAACAAGGCGACCTCAGACCCAAGCTCATGTCTTTGCTCTCACCGAGCATGATGCTCAAGCTACCCCAGACATAGTTATGGGTATGTTGACCGTTTTTCATCATGAGGCTCGTATTTTAATTGATCCAGGTTCTACACATTCATTTGTTTCTTATCATTTTGCTATGCATGCCAATAGAAAGTTAGAACCCTTAGAGTGTAAGTTAGCAATAGTCACCCCTGTTGGAGATTCTTTAGTGGTTGAGTATGTGTATAGACATAGTGTGGCGAGGATTGGTAAGCATGAGTTTATGGTAGATTTGATTCCTTTAGACATGCATGATTTTGATGTGATTTTAGGAATGGATTGGCTAGCCTTGCATTGTGCCACAGTGGATTGTTTCCATAAGGAGGTGACCTTTAAGAAGCGAGGGAAACCAAAGTTTGTTTTCTATGGGGAGCATCGTATCCTTCCTTCCTGTGTTATTTCAGCGATGACTACCAAGCGACTACTCAGGAAACAATGTCCCGCTTATCTAGCTCATGTGGTAGACACTAGAATCAGTGAATTGAGGTTAGAGGATATTTTGGTAGTGAGGGAATACCCAGACGTTTTTCCTAAAGACCTTCTTGGTTTGTCACCTGATAGAGAAATTGAGTTTACTATAGATTTGGTTCCCAATTCAGCCCCCATATCCATGGCCCCTTATAGAATGGCACCACGAGAATTACAAAAGTTAAAGGTACAACTACAAGAATTGGTGGATAAGGGTTTGATTGGACCTAGTGTGTCACCGTGGGGAGCACCAGTTTTATTTGTTAAAAAGAAAGATGGTACTTTCAGATTATGCATAGATTATCGGTAGTTAAATAAGGTAACAGTGCGTAATAAGTATCCTTTGTCGCAGATCGATGACTTGTTTGATCAATTGCAGGGTGCCAGGGTCTTCTCCAAAATAGATCTAAGGTCTGGTTACCATCAACTAAAGATTAAGGAGACTAATATATCGAAAACAACATTCAGGACCCGTTATGGACATTATGAGTTCTTAGTGATGCCTTTTGGCTTAACCAATGCTCCTGTAGCTTTTATGGATCTGATGAATAGGGTGTTTCGCCCATACCTAGATTGATTTGTGGTTTTGTTCATTGATGACATTTTAGTGTATTCGAGAAATGAGGAGGAACATGAGGAGCACCTCAGGATGGTCCTACAAACCCTCAAGGAAAATAGACTCTATGCGAAGTTTAGCAAGTGTAAGTTTTGGCTCAATAAGATTACATTTTTAGGTCATGTGATCTTGGCGGATGGTATTTATGTGGATGCCTAGAAAGTAGAAGCAGTGTTGAATTGGGAGAGACCTATCAATGTGACAGTAGTAAAGAGTTTCCTCGAGTTCGCTGGATACTATCAGAGATTTGTGGAAGGATTTTCGAAGATAGCAACACCTTTGACCAGGTTGACTCAGAAGGAGGTAAAGTTTGAGTGGGATGACGATTGTGAGTGGAGTTTCCAGGAATTGAAAGTAAGGCCAACCTCAGCCCCCCTACTTGCCTTGCCTTCTGATAATGATGGATTTGTGGTGTTTAGTGATGCATCCAGATAGGGTTTGGGTTATGTGTTGATGCAACATGAGAGAGTAATAGCCTATGCCTCCAGGCAACTCAAGAAACACGAGATGAATTACCCAAACCATGACTTGGAACTCGCAATGGTAGTCTTTGCTTTGAAAATTTGGAGACAATCTTTATGGGGTCACTTGCCAGATTTTTACTGACCATCAGAATTGGACATATTTGTTTACTCAAAAGGAATTGAATCTGTGGCAGAGAAGGTGGATTGAGCTTATCAAGGATTATCACTGTATGATTGATTTTCATCCTTGGTAAGGCCAACGTAGTGGCGAATGCCCTAAGTAGAAAAACCCCGAGCGTCATGGCACATATGAAGGTGTGTTATCCCTTGCTTACAGAGTTGAGGACCTTAGGAGTTGAGTTAGGAATGAATGAGTCAAGCGTACTTTTAGCACATTTTCAAGTTAGGCCTATTTTGGTGGATCGAATCAGGGAGTCTCAGTTTATAGACTCTAATATAATGAAGTTAATGGGAGAAGTAAGTAAGGGGTTATGGACATATTTCTAGATCAAGGGCAATGGTATGTTAATGATGGGGAATAGACTTTGTGTGCCCAATGTAGAAGAGTTGAAAAGGGAGATTTTAGAGGAGGCTCATTCGTCAGCCTATGCTATCCATCCAGGTAGTACGAAGTTGTACCCTACTCTAAAAGAACATTATTGGTGGCCAGGTTTGAAAAGGGAAGTAGCTGAGTTTGTTTCTAGATGTTTAGTTTGTCAACAAGTTAAGGCTGAACATCAGAGGCCAGCAGGATTGTCCCAACTGCTTCCTATTCCACAATGGAAATGGGAGCACATTACCATGGACTTCGTGATAGGCCTCCCTCGTACTGCACATAAGCATGATGGTATATGGGTGATTGTTGATCGGTTGACAAAGTCCACTCATTTCTTATCGATTAAGACCACCTATTCACTTAATAGGTTGGCGAGCATCTATGTCGCAGAGATTGTAAGACTTCATGGAGCCCATGTTTCTATAGTATCAGATCGGGATCCCATGTTCACATCTAGATTTTGGCCAACTTTACAGAAGGCTTTAGGTACCAAACTAAATTTTAGCACGGCATTCCACCCTCAAACTAATGGGCAGTCAGAGAGGACAATTCAGACTTTAGAGGATATGTTGCGGGCTTTTATAATGGAATTCAATGGTAGTTGGGATGTGTATTTGCCCTTGATGGAATTCACCTATAATAACAGTTATCACTCTAGTATTGGGATGCCACCATATGAAGCTTTATATGGTCAAAAATGTAGAACTCCAGAGTGTTGGGATGAGGTTGGTGAGAGGAAATTGTTAGGCCCCGAGATTGTGCAAGGCACTAATGAGAAGATTAGTATTATTAGGGCGAGACTTAAGGCGGCTCAAGATGGACAAAAGAGTTATGCCGATAAGTAGAGAAGTGAGCTTGAATTCCAAGTGGGCAATAAGGTTTTCTAAAAGTTTTGCCATGGAAAAGGGTGTTAAGGTTTGGCAAGCGGAGTAAGTTGAGCCCAAGATATATTGGTCCTTATGAGATTCTCGGAAGAATTGGTGAAGTAGCATACCAATTGGCATTGCCACCAGAATTTGAGAGAATCCATAATGTCTTCCATGTCACCATGCCCCGTAAGTATGTAATGGATCCCTCCCATGTTCTCCAACAACAATCGATTCAATTGGATGAGCACTTAACTTACGAGGAAAGGCCGGTTCAAATTGTGGATTATAAAGAGCAAGTGCTTCGTACTAGAACCTTTCCTTGGGTAAAAGTCGTATGGGAGAATCATGAGATCAAACAGGCAACGTGGGAGCTTGAAGATGTCATGCGGACTAAGTACCCATACCTTTTTCAGTAAGGTTAGTGAAATTTCGGGGACGAAATTCTTTTCAAGGGGGGAAGTTGTAAAACCCCATTTCCTAATTTAGTTACTTAATTCTTTCTATTTGATTTTTGGTATTGTTGTAAGAAAGGGGTATTTCTGTTAGTTTTTAAAGTTTGCGTTAATGGGTGAAAACAAAAAAAATAAATTCTGATGGGTTTGCATGTATCAAGAGGGAAAAATCTTGACACTTTTGCTAGGAAAAGCTTATGTGGCGGGGTTAGTGATATTAAAAGAAATTGGGGGGCAGATTGAAATTTTAGAAAGAAACAAAAAGGGGACTGTTTCGTTTAAAAAAAGAAGAAAAGGGTTGTTCACCCAAATGAAGAAGAAGAAGACGAGAGCTGAGGGAGAAAGCGAAAACAGAGCAGAAAAAGAAAAAAGAAAAAAGAAGAGAGAAGAGAAAACGAAAGGAGAAAGAGAGAAGATAAGAGAGAAAAGATAGAAGAGATGATAGAAAGAAAGAAGAAGAAAAAAGAGAAGAGAGGAGATGGGTTCAGCTAAAAATGGTAGAGTGAGAAAGAAGAGTGGAGGAGAGTGCAGGGAGCTTCGGCTGTTAGAACAGTGAGTGGATCTAACTAAAAACCCTTTTAAAAAATCAAAATCTTGTTTGTATGTCAAGCTGTGAAATTCTAGCATATTGTGTTTGAGGGAAAATTGAAATTGGTGTGAATTTTTGCTTGCATGTGTCGGCCCAGTAATGGTTCGGGAAAAGTTTTCAAATCTGGTTCTTTTGCTCAAGGTTTATGCTGCATATTTTCCAGGATCATGTCTAACAGCTTAAGATTCTATATTTGCATGTGTTATATTCTTTTCTTTTCTTTTCTTTTTTTTTTTTATTTTTTATATTTTATAGTTGCATGATGTCAATGAAGTAAAATGGTGCTGAGGTGTGTGATTGGAATGTGAACTTGACATATTGAAAAAGGTTGTTTCGGTTGGGCTGAAATTAGGGAAAAAAAAAAAAGTTAAAAAGTGCAGATATTGATAATGGAAAAATGATGGTATTGGCTATTTGTTTGGAAGGACATGTTTATTTTATTTTAATATGAGATATCCTTAGGGCGTTTGGTTGGGAGATATTTGACATTACTGAGGGTAAGTGATCTTATATTACTTGATTACCATGTTTGGTTGTCAAGTACTATAAGATACTGGTAATCTCCAAATACCAATAGTGGTTACTATTGGTAATATTGGAGGTAATCTGATTACCTCCATTTTCTTAGGTATTTTAAGATTACTAGGGTTATCTTCTTTTGTTACAATTTTATCCCTTATTAATAAAAGTTTTGGACAATGATGCCCCTATTTTAAAAGAAATTTAAATTAATATCTTATTTCAATTTTATCCTTGTTTAATTAAAATTTTGGACAATAATGCCCTTATATTTAAAACAATTTACAGACCACCACTGTCACCCAACCGCCACCACCACTACACCCAGCCACCACTGCCGACAGTGAGCCAACCACCACAGACCATCGCCAGAAAGTCGCCAAAGTCGCTAAAAAAGAATGAGATTCGGTGGAAGGCTCCGGGAGGCTTCGATATGGCATTTTCTGGTTATATTGATGGCCAAAAACGGCCATATCATGCCAGATCTATTCTGGCCATTTCCAGCTAAATCGATGGAACTGGCCGTTAACTGCCAGATTTGGGCGAGATCTAGCTGTTTTTGGTCGGAATAGATCTGGCCGGAAATGGCCATAATAGATCTAGTCTGATATGGCCTTTTTCGGCCATCAATATGGCCAGAAAAAACCATATCGGAGCCTCTTGGTCATGGCGAGCGACTGACGGGGACCTTTAGAGACTTCCGGCGGTGGTTTGTGGCGGCGGCAGTGGCAGCAAGAGGTGGGGGTGATTTCGTAATAAATTAAAGTTTTATATAAGCGGGGGTGTTTTAACTAAATCTAAAATATTGAGGGTTAAAAGAAATTATTCAAAAATTAATAATAAAAATAATATTATATTAATATTTGAAGAGTGGACAATTTGGTAATTTAAATAACATACCCACCAATTTATTCCCCATAACCAAACATATACCCATCAACTAACCAAACACATTTTCCTAAAGATTCCCAGTAATCTTCCAAGGTAATCTATCTTTCCAGTAATCCAACATTCCTAGTAATCTAACATTCTTGAACCAAACTCCCCCTGTATTAATTATTAGCTCTTTGGTTTAATTATAATTATCGTGTGTTATTTGAGTTTTTGGCTTTTTAAAGTGATAATTGCTGATGATTGATGTCCGACATATGCTATGGTAATGTAATGTTGAAGTAATTTTTAATCTGGGTTAAACCATCAATTTCTGAAATATGTTTAGAAAATTATAGTTTCACCCCTATATGTGATTTTTTAATATTATGTCATATATGTATGATTTATAAGCACATATGTAATATGCTCTTGACTTACATGTTACTTGAGATTATGCATGAGATTGTTGTAGTGCTAAAACCACCCTACGAAGTACCCATCCCTCAAAGTTACAGATTATCAAATCTAGTTTATGGCTCTACGCATGCGTATGACAGTTATCAATGCTCTGCCTAGGCGTTGAGTGGTCCGCCAGGTATGATAGTTTCAGAGGTTCTGCCCACGCTATGATAGATCTTGCCGGGTGTGCAGGTGTCCCTCGCTCTGCCTGCATGTGGGACGCCCACCAGGTATGACAGATTTTCCCCAAGGTACTAGTTGTGGTGAGAGTTTCTAATACCAAATGTTGAGGTTTTATTCAGAATCAGATACAGTTAAAGGAAGTAAGTCAGAGTACAGTTTACTGAGTGCAAGATGGTTATAAATAAATCACATATTGTATACGTGAATGGGGTGGTTGCTTTCTTTGCATATTCATAGAATTATATTATCGTCAGGATTTGCTTAAGAATTGTTGTATGTTATCATTATTTCTTTTTATAAAACTTTTACAAACCTCCCATCTCCCCCAATCACTGAGTATTTCAGCTCACCCTTTTTTAAATGTTTTCCCCCCCTCACCAAGACCTCTCGGAGATCGGCCGAGTAGTGAGTCTCCGCTCAGGGTTGTGCCACGTGTCGACGTCTTTTTATGTGGGTTTATATTTATGTCGTATTGTATTTTGGATTTCCGCTTCAAAAACTCATGTTTTCCATCATGTATTTCCTTTTGTTTATGCTATGGAACGTATAGTATAAGTGGAAAACCTAATACCATAAGTTTCCCTAAATCTTTTCTTTTGTAAAACGAAAGATGGTGTATGTTTTTGAGATGTTGGAAATGGAAATACTATGATGTTATTCAAAAAAAGTAAGTCTTTTAACAGGTTTCACAGTTTTTCTATATGGCACGTCTCGGGTATCCGAGTCTTGTGGCAGCGCCCGGATCCTACAGGATGAGAAAATTCAGGACGGTGTCAATATCAGTATATTGTGTAATTTGAAACTGACATAATTAGAAGATTCAATGGATTATATTCTACCTATATAAGGACTGTAACTATGTATTAAAAATCAATGAATTGAAACATACAATTCTTCAATTAAACGCAATTTATTCCTCACACTCTGCTTTTTCACTCTTTTAATATCGATGGTGATTGACAAAGGGATATTATTACAATATCAAATTGTCCTTTACAATATTTTTATCAATATTTTAGTCCTTCTAGGGAACAAGCTGCAATTACTTTTATTAAAGTTTTTACATAATAGCATACAATTACTTAAAACCATTGTTTTAAAACCCGATTCATTGTAAAACCCGACAAGGTGACTGGTTCAATCGGTTGAACCCAGCCAATTGGATTGGTGACATCAACAACAAAAGCATTTTTAAAAAATTGTAAATTAGTCTCTTAAATTTTAGTATATTACAAAAATACCCTTAATAAATTTTAAATTAGTCCTTAAATTTTTAATTTATTTTAAAAGTTCACAAAAATTCCAATTATTCCCTAATTTTTTGAAATACTTAAAAATACCCCTAAAAAATATTAGTCCCTATAAATTTGAAATATAGCAAAAACCCCCCTAGAACCTGAATTGGACCGGAGAGATTGTCGGGTCCCAGTCCGACCGACCGGTCCGATCCGGGTTTTAAAATGAGCTTATAACATGAATCACATGGTTAAGCGGGGGATGTTTTGTTGTGCTGTGCCAAAAGCCCTTATAATGGCTGCTTTTGTAGCTTTCTCCTGGTTGTTACTTGTTAGTATAACAATTGGAAATTTCCACCCATCCTCCAAGTCACGTTTGTACTAACAAAAGATAAATGAAGACATGGTGTCATCCGCAAGTAATCTATTTAACCAGGCAATGTTAGATTTGAAAACAATTGTTGACAACTTATGATATTGAAAATTGAAGCAAATCTACATTGAACACACTGCATTGATTCTAAGAAGCACATAAAGATTGAAATAGGAAATGGGAAATATTTCAAGAACTTGCTTCTATTGCTCGAAAATGGAAACCTGAGTTCAAGTGGTCACTTCTCTCTTCTTTCACTCTGTCTATACAGAGAAACTATGATGCTCTTCTTTCTCAATTTATTTACAATGTTTGTCATCCTTCACTGATTCGACGTGCATAGCTCATATGTGGACGGAAAGTATAAGTCTTAAACAGAATCAAGGCTCTGAGCTTTCGCGAACAGTGTCGGGCAAAGAGGGAGATTGTGAGGACGCATCACTAATTTCGCTGCGCGATAGTACTGGTGTGTTTCTACGGGATTGGCGTTTTGTGGGGATTAAAACATTTTCGTTTTCCCTGCTTCCATCTTCATCATCCATTTTGAAAACTGGATGGATGTATGCATTTTGAAGATAATCTTTCAAGTTAAGGTTTGGTTCCATTGCCCGTTCTAAAGTATCTTTCGTCATCGCTTCCTGAGAAAGAAAAGTTAGAATGGGTCAGATTGCTTAGAAAAAGAATAACAGAATTCTGAAATTCTGTTTGTAGTAATTAACCATCAAATTTACAGTATGTAAGCACCAACAAACCTGTAATGGATATTTAACAAATGCAGATTTGTAACGGCCTGTGCAGAACCTATGAAACCATATCGTAAGTATGGGAAGAGCAATGAGAAATGGTGTTGATTGAGCAGCTCCCTTTGTACTCAGCAGCCCCATAAGAAGCAGCTGTGATATAACCAATGCTGCAATGACTCTCTTATGGACATCAGGCCAGAATGCTGCACCGCTCTCGTACTGTTGGTTGTAAACATTTATGATCTACATTTTAACATAAAATTAACAAACAGAACTCTAGTATGAAAACAATAGTTGTAGCGTATAGTTCATTTAATAAAAAAACACATTCTGAAAACAAAGGTGGAATGTTGGTAAATACTTAATTACAAAGCACATTCTAAAAGCACTTAAAAATTCGCATGCCCCAGTAATTTGGCAGAACATTATTTCAAGAATCTTAGAAGAGAATAATTTCCGTCTTCCTAACATGAACATGACCACATGCACAAGTAAATCGTTGTGTAAATTGAACTGTCTGTTAATAACAATATTCCTCTTACCTGATGACGGAAAACAACATAGGCCAGTGCAAAGAAAACAATTATGAAAGGGAGCAAAAGAGGAGTCACTGTCGCATAGACAAGGCCTAGCAGAAAATAAAACTGTATACGAGGTTCTCCAGTATGGAAACCCATACTTCCTGGATCCATTGCCTCCTCCCTGTCCCTTTCAGTCTTCACCAAGAAGGAATTCTTCAAGTGGTAGATTATTAGTGGTTGCAACCGTAAAATCTCTAAGGCTATACCAGCCCATCCATCGACCATTATGTAAGTTATGAAGAAAGTTGCTTTAATTGGTATAGCTACTCCAATTGTCTCAGGAATTCTGCCAAAAGAAAAAAAGATTTAAGCTTCATCTTCACAACACTGAAAGACAATAAAAAATTGGATGAAGACATCTGCAAGTCAAATCTATAGCTAAATTGATTATGCTATCACTTATTAGAGGGTAATCCACCCCTTAATTTACTTAAGGAATGGGAAAAAACAAATATCCATACAATAGCAGAAGTCTTGTACCAATATAGATGAGATGAATTCAACACCTATATTCCAACAAATGCAATTTCTTTGTTTTTCTTTTCCTTCTTCTTTATTCCCTCTCTCTCCATTTTCTATTTAGCATTACTAAATAGAAGGAGAAAAAACAAAGAAGATAATCATTAGTCTGAGAGAATTACATACTCATTAGCTGACTGCTTTATAAACGAATTTAGCTGTTCAAATGCAGTTCCAGTTATTACGCTCCCAAGAAAAACGTTTACAAGATTGAAAATATAATATCTAGATGCTGATCTTCTTTCCAGAGATGATAGAGATACAAAGCCTTCATATTTAGACATAATCATCAATATCATCTGGAGGAAGATGAGAAAAAGCTTCAACACAAGACCAGGAAGAAAACCTTGGATGACTGATTTAATAAGCTTGCTGCATGATAAATTAAGATAATATCAGTTATTTATATAGAGTAATGGAATCTGAATACTACTCAAAAGTGTTTGAGGATGATAGAAAATTACGTTTCAACTAAGGGTTTCAGAAATGGTGCTGCTTTTTCAATTCCCTCAAGGCTTGCAAGAGATTGTACAAAAGCAATGGGGATCATGAAAAAAAATGTGAGGAAAAAGAATGCAACACCAATAATCAGCTTCCTAATCCTGAGTGAAACATATGGAATTGCCAAGTTTTTCCAATAGGCATCACGAGGCTCTGGAGCCCACTCAGGCAACCATATAGTTGGATTTCTGGTCTGTTGAGTTTGTGCACATACAGCTGCACCCCATCTGGTTTTAAAGGAAACAAATGCTGCCGGCATTATAGACTGGGGATCACTAACAACCCTTTTTCTCTCATCAGCTATCTGAACAACACCGAAATAATGTCTCAATCAAATTTGTCCTTAAGTAATAATGTTGAATGGAGGTATAACAAAAGAAGCCCAATAAAATGCTCTTATTAATTCACATGAAGCTGAGCATGCAAAAGCACAACACTGTATCAACTCCATCACATGATAGACTTAAATATTCAAGTTGATTGATAGGCCTAAAGAACATTATGACAATGCTTTAAATATTTACTGCAACGCCTATCCCTCCAAAATATGAAGAATGAGACACGTAATTGTCGAAAAATGCAGAACCCATATATCCATTATTCCCCAAGGACAAAAACCATTTTCCATGGTTCAAAATAATGAGACAGGTCAGAGTTTTACCGAAAATTCTCAGCCGTTGAAAAATAAGGGAAAGAAATTATACAGTCAGCTGTTTACCAACTCGATTCACCAATGACACAGAACAAGTGAGACAGAGTGTTGTACAGCTTTTGCTAAGGCTCTAATATGGTAGAACAATGTTTGAGTTTGATTGACTACTGTAAAGCAGTCCAGTGTTTAACTAAATTTTGTCCAAACTCAGGCATTTTCTAGTTGCCTGATAGGGCTATATATTTGAATAAACGATATACTGAGACAGCAACCAGTATGTTATATTTACAAAAAGTGAGCACAGCAATGCCAGATAAGGTTAAAAAAAAAAAAAGGCCAACATGATTAGTTTTGAGCATAGAGCAACTAAGATTGTCCTCTCTAAATTAATTAAATATGAAACACGAGACCAATATAGAGGACATTACAGGAATAATACTCACTTCTGTTGACAATTTTTCAATTTCAGATATGTGACGATCAATTGCGTCCACTTTTTCTCCACAAAATCCAAGAAAACCGGTCTGGTAAAAGAAAACATACACATTGATATCACAAAAAGTCAAACCTTAAAAGGATACATATAAACTAGCAAACTTTACATATTACAATGATAATAACATCTCAAATTGAATATTACCTTCATAACCGGCCTCTTTGAATTATTTCTTTCATATTTATTTTGGTAGTATACCTGCCAATTCTGCATCTTTTTCTTCTTCTTCACCAATTTGGCAAGTTTGTTTGCGTTGATTACCACCTACATAAAAAGTTTACCATGAATTAAATCTAAAGTGATTCCCCAATAAAAAAATCAGTCATGAAACATGTGTAGTACACAGAGAACTTCATTGAAATACAAAATATTTTAAACATGCCATAATTCATGACTTCTGACCCTAAATCAGGTAGCATTACTAAAATCAGACATCAAAAAGATTCAACCTGATGCGTTAGGTAGTGATCTGGGTGATTCACCAAAAAGAAATGCTCCACAAACTCACTGACAGATTCGTCCGGGTCTGGGGGAACATTCCTAACAAGGACCTGTGAAGCAATTAGATATCAGACAACTTTGGCACAGAAGCATAGTATATGAAGATCCATTTGTCATATCTAATGAGCTTTGATGAATATATTAAGTTTTTTTTTACTTTTTGTGACTTCCAGTTACGCATACAAAGTAATAGAACCTAATACCAGTTGCAGATGGTAAGAAATATTGACACACAATTTCCTAGCAGAATACAAAAAACTTGTAAAGCTTTCCACTTCTCTCTTCCAAAGTGAATACTAACAGCTATAACTACTAATACAAAACGTGCACCGAAAAAATGATTTCTTTCCAGCGTTAAAAATAATTAAAACAATAAATTTTCTTAAATGTAGCAAATAAATCACATCATCTGAAAAATGTTTGAAAACAAAATATATGTTTGAACTAATTTATTGTGAAAGGAACGATCATACTGTAAATTTATCGGGCCGACGTCTTTCTGTTGCAAGAAAATGCAACCGCATACTAGTAACTTTTTCATACTCCTTCATCAACACATAGCATGTCCAAAAGGTAAAGACGTAAGCCAACACGATATGAGCCGAAAACCTACAATCAGAAATAAACACAATATGAGCCCAAAACCTGCAACTCAGAAATAAACACAATTATTGTGCAGGAGCAATTCATCATATTACAATCAAGATAGTAAAAAAAGGAAAGGGAAGAGAGCACACCTCTCTGATTTAAACGGGATATTTGAAGTTGAAAGCTTATCAATATTGCTTGAAGTTACTTTCCATTGCTTGGCTTGTTTGCCTAATGTGCTGTTTGTAAAATTAAGCGGTGCCAAAACAGCACAAGCAAGGAATGCAATAGGAACAAAAATCTTAAGTCCCATCAAGTAAATCCGCAAATAGACAGCTGAATCCAATCCGGCATGATCAATAAGCTCAGGTTCCGGCATCTTCAATGCATCCGGCATCCAATTCAAGAACCTTATATATGATATACCATCCAAATTCACAAACTTCCGCACAAATGCTCTAACACCCGAGTGAGTTGGACTATCTGAATCTCTTAACCCTTTAAGATACCATTTCGGAAAGTATACTCTATCATTGAACGGTTGAATTCTTAATATAGCAAACGCTATTAATATAGTGAAGGCAGTGAGAATGTTAAGAGCTGCTGAAACCGCTATATCTTCAAGCGTCGCCATCTATATCTCCCACACAAAAAAAAAAAAAAATAATAACAATAAAAATCAATTTCCCTATTTTCGCTCAATGTTCATCAAAATTGAAATGTTTGAATCATACTATTGCATTTTCATTCTCTGGCGCTAAACTTTTACTAAAAAAACAGTACATTTAGTCCGTTATTAGCTATCCCTTCATTTTTCTCATATCTAGTTCATTTCACTCTCTAAGTTTCCACTACAAAGAATTAAAAAACAAATAAAATGAAATTCAAGCTCTTCTCGATCAATCAAGAACAAAAACGAAATGAAAACAAATATAAATTTTAAAAGAAAATGAAGCTCATACTATTTGCGTGATTTCTTCAAGCTTAGTGGAAAGAAGATGACTTAGGAAGTGTTTTGATGGCTAGAAAACTCAGCTGAAGCTAAGAACATTCTTCAACTTAAATATCCACCAGGAGGATAAGCACGATCTACAACGCACTGATGCGAAGACAAAAAGAGAGAATTAAAAAGACAACTCCACAAATAAGAATCGATGGTTACTGTAGAGAAAGAAAAGTTCGTCGACAATTGGAGGCAATGTTCACACTCTGCGTTTTTCACTCGTTTTAGTTATATAGTAATGACACCTGTCTATCCTTGTAGCACGGAAAGTTGTACGCCATCAACTTTCGGCTGCACACTTAGGATAATATTACTTTAGTGTAAATGTAATAGTAGAGGAAAAGATATGGCGGTAAAAAGGCGAATAATACATTCAACACTGTTGATTTTAGTGCCGACATGTGTTATGTTAAGGCTATTCTTTCTTTTTTTTTTTTAACAGAGATATCCGAACCAATTTATATACTCGAAGATGACAATAAATCGTGTTAGGTCAAAATTTTCATAGTCTATTGTGCCATAGCCCACAAAAATGTGAGTTATGTCATATCGTGCCAAACAACTAAAACTCAAAGCTTACGACATGACCCATGGCCTGATTGACTATGTCGTGTTACGTTTCATGGATTAGTATAGGTTTTCCTCAAAAAATTTAAAAATTCTTAGTTTTTTATTTTTTTTAAATTCGTGGACCGTACCAACCCATATACCAAATCCTAAGCCCATGACACGACACAAAATTTTCGTGTTGTGCCATTGAGCCGTGTCGACACAATCCATTGCCACCTCTACATGCACATCAACTACGCTATTTCAATTTTATAGAACTTTTTCTTTTTTTTGGGGTTCAAGAAGCTATAGAGCTATTATCTCCTTCTACGACATGTTGTTGTGGTCGCCATATTTCATATGGAGGACGTCATTCAATGACTCCACGATCGCCCTTTGAACGATCAAAATAAGATAATCCCTCTAGTCAGGTGGGCGTAGGCCGATCTTTGCTTTAGACCAAATCCCCCTAAAAACTGTACGTGCGGGTCTCCCCGCATGCTGCTCATGCCATTCAAGGAGTCCAGGCCAGCATTCATTCGCAAATCCAGTAGTGAAATTGAGACTGCTCGACCATTGAAGAAGACTAAGTTTTAAGCCCAAATTTCTTATTATGTTGAGTGAAACTACATACATTGAACACACTGTGCAATGATACAAACAAATTAAATAAATTTAATAAACCATCCACCTTTTCACACAATCTAAACAATTCCTCACTGATATGCATTCATCATTGAAGTACCTTTCAACTGCCTGCCACAAAAATCCAGAACTTGCTTCTTGCTGGAAAATTAAAATTCTGTTCAAGTGGCCGCTTCTCCCTTCTTTCACTCTGTCTATACAAGAAACTATGCTCTTCTTTCTCAATTTAATTACAATGTTGTCATCCTTCGCTGTGCATAGCTCAAATGTGTATGGAAAAGTATTAAGCCTTAAACAGAATCAGGGCTCTGACTTTTCGTGAACAGTGTCAGGCAATGAGTAGTGGTGAGAGGTGGCACCACTCATTTTGCTGGGCACCGGTGTGTTTTACGGGACTGGCGTTTTGTGGGACTAACACATTTTCCTTTTCCCCAGTCCAATACAGCATATCCTTTTCATCTTCATCTTCATCTCATCATCAGCTTTGAAGACGGGATGGATGTATGCTTTTGAAGATAACCTTTCAAGTTAATGTTTGGTTCCCGTGCACGTTCTAAGGTCTTTCATCATTGCTTCCTGAAACCCAGAAGAAACAAGATTCCAGATTGCTTAGAAAAGGAAAAAAACCGCTACTATTTGAAATTCTGTTTGGTCAATAACCATAAATTTACATAGGGAATACCAACAAACCTGTAATGGAAATTTAACAAAGCAGATTCATAACGGCCGGTGCAGAACCTATGAAACCATATCGTAAAGAGAAGAGCAATGAGAAATGGTGCTGCTTGAGCAGCTTCCTTTGTACTCAGCAGCCCCATAAGAAGCAACTGTGATATAACCAATGCCGCAATGACTCTTTTGTGGACATCAGGCCAGAATGCTGCACCGCTCTGTACTCTTGGTTGTAAACATTTATGACCTACATTTTAAAATAAAATTAACAAACAGAACTCTAGTATGAAAACAATAGCTGTAGCATATAGTTCATTTAATTAAAAATTAAAAACACAGGTGGGTTGGTAAATACTTCTTACCTGATGACGGAAAACAACATAGGCCAGTGCAAAGAAAACAATTATGAAAGGGAGCAAAAAAGGAGTCACTGTCGCATAGACAAGGCAGCAGAAAATAAAACTGTATACGAGGTTCTCCATGTTGAAACCAATACTTCCTGGATCCATTGCCGCCTCCCTGTCCTTTTCAGTCTTCACCAAGAAGAAATTCTTCAAGTGGTAGATAATCGATGGTTTCACCATTAAAATCTCTGCAGCTATACCAGCCCATCCATCGACCATTATAAGTTGAAGAAAGTTGCTTTTATTGGTATAGCTACTCCAATGTCTTGGGAATACTGCCAAAAGAGAAAGATTAAGCTTCATCTTCACAAAACTGAAGAACGTTAAAAATTGGATGAAGACATTACAACCAAATCACTAGCTGACTTGATTATGCAGTCACTGTCGCATAGTAATCCATGATATGCAATCACTCGTAGCTAGTAACCCACTTAGTTTACTTAAGGATGAAATGAATATTTTTTAGGTTGGAACCCACACCAGGCACCGAAACAGACACGTAATAGCATTCTAAAATAAGAGGACAGAAAACAAAGAAGATAATAAGTAGTCAGTAAGAAAAACATACTCATTTGCTGACTGCTTATAAAGAATTAGCTGCTCAAAGCAGATCCAGTTATTATGCTCCCAAGGAAGACGTTCACAAAATGAAAAGATAATATCTGAAGCTGATCTTCTTTCTAGAGAGATAGAGATACAAATCCTTCAAACTTAGACATAATCATCAATATCGTCGGCAGGAAGATGGAAAAAGCTTCAATACAATACCAGGAAGAAAACCGAATGACTGATTTAATAAAGTTGCTGCATCATGAATATAAGATAACATCAGTTGGTTAAGTAATGCAATCGAATACTAAAAGTGTTTGAGGATGATAGAAACTTACGTTTCAACTATGGGTTTCAGAAATGGTGCTGCTTTTTCAATTCCCTCAATGCTTGCAAGAGATGTACAAATGCAATGGGTATCATGAAAAAGAAGGTGAGGAAAAAGAATGCAACACCAATAATCAGCCTTCTAACACTGAGTGAAACATATGGAATGCCAGATTTTTCCAAAAGACATCACGGGCTCTGGGGCCCACTCTGTCAACCACATAGTTGGATCTCTGGTTGTTGAGTTTGTGCACACACAGCTGCACCCCATCTAGTTTTAAAGGAAACAAATGCTGCTGGCATTATAGACGGGATCATTAACAACCCTTTTCTCTCTTCTGCTATCTGAACAACACCAAAATATAATGTCTTTGAATCAAACTTGTCCTCAAGTAATGACGTGAAAGGAAATATAACAAAAGAAGCCACTAAAATACAGAAACCTCTCATATCATATGGACCCAAGCATAAAATAGCAAATCACTGTATCAATATCATCCATGATAGCACTAAGCTTCATGTTGATTGAAAGGCCTAAAGAAACATAGACATGCTTTAAATTTAAATTGGATGCTCAGCCCTCCTAAATATGAAGAGCAGACATGTAATGTTGAAAATACAAAACATCTATCCATTGTTCTTACCAGGGAAAAAAACCATTTTCCATGGGTCAAAATAATGAGACAGGCTAGATTTTTACTGAGAAATTCACAGTATTTGAAAAAAAGGGAAAGAAAGGATACAGTCAACTGTTTACCAACTCGTACAGATTGGCAAACGCTCAATGTGGTAGAAAATGTTTGAGTTTGATGACTACTATAATGCTGCCAGTGTTTAACTAAATTTGGTTCCAAACTCAGGCATTTTCTAGTTGCTTGGTAGGGTATATATTTGAAGAAACAATATACTGAGACAGCAACCAGTATGTATATTTACAAAAAGTGAGCACAGCAAAGCCAGATAAAGTTAAAAAAAAAAAAAAAAAGGTACCATGATTGTTTTGGCATAGAGCATCAACTAGATTGTCCTGTCTAAATTATTTAAATATAGAGACAAACAGGAAAATACTCACTCTGTTGACAATTTTCATTTCAGATATGTGATGATCAATTGCGTCATTTGCTCCACAAAGTCGAAGAAACCAGTCGGTCAAAGAAAACATCGCATTGATATCACAAAAAGTTAAACCTTAAAAGGATACAAATAAACTAGCAAACTACAATTTACAATGACATAACATCTCAAGTATATTACCTTCATAACCGGCCTCTTCGAATTATTTCTTTCATATTTATTTGGTAGTATTCAGCCAATTCTGCATCTTTTTTTCTTCTTCACCAATTTGGCAAGTTTGTTCGCGTTGATTACCACCTACATAAATATACCATGAATCAAATCAGAAGTGGAGTCCCCAAAAAATATCACTCATAAACATGTGTTGTACAAAATTTAATGTATAACTCATGGCTTCTGACCATAAATCAGATTCGATGAAATCAGATATCAACAAAACTCAACCTGATGTGTTAGGTAGTGATTGGGTGATTCACCAAAAAGAAATGCTCCACAAGCTCACTAACATGATCATGGGTCCGGGGGAACATTCCTAACAAGGACCTGTGAAGCAAGATTCCATCAGACAAGTTGGATCAAAAGCATGATATATGAAGATCCAGTTGTCATATCTTATGAGCTTTGATGATTAAATCAAGTATTTTCGTTTTGTAACTTTCAGTTATGATTACAAAGTGATAGAACCATAATACCAGTGCAGATGGTAAGAAATATTGACATATGATATTCTGGTAGAGTACAAAAAACTTGTAGAGTAGAAAGTTTCCCACTTCCGTGACTTTGTCTTTCAAAGTGAATATACAGCTATTACTACTATAACAGAATTGCACCTTAACAATAAAATCTATTCGATATAAAAAATAAATAATAAGTAATAATTTAAAAAAAAATCTTCAATATAACAAATAAATCTCATCAATCTCAAAATTGTTTGAAAAAAAATCATATATTCGAACTAATTTATTGAGGAAAGAACAGTCGTACTGTAAATGATCCGGTCGACGTTTTTCTGCTGCAACAAACTCCAACCGCATAGCAGCAACTTTTTCATACTCCTCATCAACCATAGCAGTTCCAAAGGTAAAGGCATAAGCCATCACAATAGAGCCAAAACCTGCAGGTCAGAATAAAACATAATTCTTGTTCAGAAGCAAATTATCATATTTCAATCAAGATAGTATAAAATCCTCCAGCTCCAGAGTTGATTAACATCTAGATATGAAAGGAAAGAAAAGTTAGAGGAGGAGCGCACACCTCTGTGATTTAGTGGGATATTTGATATTGAAAGCTTATCGATATTGCTTGAAGTCACATTGATAGTTGGCTGCTACGTCCAATGTGCATTTGTAAAATTAATGGCACCAAAACAGTCCAAGCAACAATGCTATAGGAACAAATCTTAAGTCCTAACAAGTAAATCCGCAAATACACAGCTGAATCCAATCCAGCATGCTCAATAAGCCAGGTTCCGGCATCTTCAATGCAACCGGCATCCAATTCAAGAACCTTATATATGATCTAAAATCCAAATTCACAAACTCGCACAAGTGCCCCCCCCTGCGTTGGACTCTCTTAACCCTTTAAGATACCATTTCGGAAGTACACCCTATCATTGAACGGCTGAATCCTCAATATTGCAAATGCTATTAAGAAAATGAAGGCACTAAGAATTTAAGGCTGCTGAAACCTATATCTGCGATCGTCGCCATCTATATCTCCAACAAAATTCAACTTCCCCTGTCACGAGCAACACTTTAATACTCATCAAAAATTGAAATCTCAGAATCAACAAGAACTTAAAAACAATTAGAACACAATCCCAATGCTATTTCCAAATTAATCATTTCATTTTCCGGCGCTAAACTTAAATCGAAACTACAAAAAAATAAAAATAAAAATAAAAAATAACTAAAAATAGAAACTTCACTAGATTGAACTAAGACCTTCCTGTTATTATTCACATAACGGTCACTTAATTTTTCTCGTATCTACTTCATTTCACCATCACAAAGATTTTTCCAGCCCGATCATAAAAAAACATACAATATAAATTAAAAAAAAAAAAAAAAAGGAAATGAATATCCTTCTTTTTGCGTGATTTCTTCAAGTTAACGACCTTATCACTCGTCTCCTCGAAAGAACAAAACGGCGCCAAAGAAGAGATAACACAACTAAAGTCTTAAACTTCTTGGATCTGAGAATGAATAGGGAGCGTTTCGATGGCTTGAAAAACTCAACAGAAGTTAAGACAACTACTGAAATATCCTCCAGGATACACACAAGCACAAAGCAACAACGCGTTCCACCACGCACTGATAAAACATAATACTATAAAAGAGAGAATTAAAAGAAGGAATAATTATAGACAACTCCAGAAACAAGAATCGTCAGTGGTGTGTGAGAAGGAAAGTAAATTTACAGAGAGACAAAATCTACTTTGTTTCGTTTCATAAAATATAATATAAAGGCTAAACCAAGCGTTGTGTTGTGCTGTAGCGGTGGGTCATCCATTTCGGCTGTGGTTTACGTTTTATCATATTATTTTATTATTATAATAATGAACCGATAGCCGTTTAGGCAGGGTAGCCTTGGATGTCGGCAACTGGACACGAGGGATTTCCCAACGGCTACATTTCGGAAGGGAGGGGATTTTATTGCACGAGCGGGTGGGGGCGTGGGAAAACAGTGGGATTGGCGGATAGGTGGGGTGTTTGGGAGAAAGAGTTGATGTGCGTGGAAAAAAGAGCGCGGTGTGTCTCTGGTGGGACGTGGTTGTAGACATGTAGTGCCGCGTGGCTGCAGCGTCGTCTGCGTGGGTGTGTGGCGTATAAAGACAGCTCGGACCCAGTTCGGATTTGGACCGACCCTCGGACTATGGGTAAAAGTACAGATGATATAACCAGGGATTGACAAATGTGAAAAATTGCATTAAGAAAAAGATTATGCAATATTATATCTTAATGAAAAAAAAATGACATATAACAGTCGATTTGTAGTAACATATTTCGAATATTTTTATTTTATTATTTTTTATTAACGGAAATAAATTAAGCCATGTGATTTATGACTATCAAAATCTCAACATCTTGAAAATTAAAATAAGTAAAAATAGTTATATAGTATAATTTCTTCTAGATTTTTTTATTACTTCGATTTTAATGATAGTGCAAGTATGCTTGTTGCATGGGTTTGAGATTTACTTTTATGATATTTTAATTAATGATAAATTCAGGGATTTGTCTAAAGTAACAAATAAAAACAAATGTTCTAAAAAAATATATATAACATTTGTTAAAATCTATAGTTTGATATATGTTGTATTCAGGTTCGAATTTTCTATCTTCCAAAATTTAAGTAAGTGATTATGACAACGGAAAATTGTGTTAATCATCTAAAAAAATTAATCGAGATGCACATCGGAGACATATATATATATAAAATTCATATTCAATTTTAATAGAACTCCTATATTCTATTTATATTTACAATTGATTCTTTTATATAAGTAAATTTACCTATGAATAAATAGAAAGCAAGTTACAATATCCGAATATCAGTTAACCAGTTTTTTATATCGGTTTAAGTGTTTTTGAATCAATTAACAAATTCAACTTGTGATTTTGAGTGTTCATAGAAGTTTAGTGAAACAGTTATTCTTAATAACAAAGAAAAGGTATGACGAAAGCCATACAAATCACGTGGAGATAAGTGTAGAATCCGTGGGTGGGGTGGGAATCATGGTTTTAAAACTCGGCTCGGCCCGACGGTTAAACAAGGAAACAGTGATCGAGCCGAGTCGGTTCGACTAAAAAATCAAAATTTTCAAATGATCCAGTTAAAACTAAATCAGATTTTTTATACGAATGTCGGCCAACGGTTCGGCTAGGATTGAATCGTTTTTTTTTATTTTATTCTTAATAACTAAGAAAAAGTATGTTGAAAGCCATATAAATCGCGTGTGAGTAAGTGTAGAATCCGTAGGTGGAGTTGGAATTGGATTGAACCGGTAAAGTAATGGAGCCCTGCCCTGCCTACAAAACAAAGTGATGATATCAAAGCCCCAAGCCTAACCCATCAACAACTAAACCACTACCCTACCAAATCACCTTTATTTATTTTCACATATTATTTTATGTTGATTTTTTTTTTGTTTTTTTCTAATTAATTTGCAATTTTTGACCATAGAGATGTGGCCCAAACCATGACCTTAATTTCAACGTGCTCTCCATTTAAATTTCTATTAGTTCATTGATAATTAAAAATTCTTTTCAATTCCCAAAGTTAAAGTTTAAAAATTTTGACTTTAAAAGACCACCACCAACCAACGCCTATTACTATTTTAATACCTTTTATCTAAATTTTGAATGGAAAAAAGTATAAAGTGCTTATTAATAAGGACAAAAATGATTTCATTTACATCTTATCCTTAAGGAACAAAAAAAAAAGGTATTTTATAGACAGATGGCAAGACTTTAGCCATATGGATAGTTTCATTGAGCTATATGGTTATTCAAAACTAATCTGGATACTTCGGTTAAAAAAAATTGATCATAGTTCAATTTTGATTTAAGGTTTATAAAGTTGACGATCAAACGTTTACTTTTAATTCGACTTAAAAAAATTTAGGATGTCCACAATAAAGATTGACTATGAATTATTGCAAATTTTATGCTTTATCCTCAAGATTTTTCAGGTGGGTGACATTTTGGATTGACCATTTCCCTTTTTTCTTCTTATTTATAGTTAAATTAAGATCAATTACAGCAGGCTAACATTGAAATATCAGAAAATCCAATGAAAACATAAACCCCAGCTGGCTTAAATATCAATTTTTGACCCATTTCAGCTTATAATTTTTAGAATGAACTTTTTGAGTTTTTACATATTGCAACGATTGGATCGGATCGGATCTTATAATGGGTGTTTTAAAACTGGAAAATGTGAAGGAAAAATAAAAACACTGTAGAAGATATTATCAATGGAGGGCAAGCAAGAAAGATATTGTTATGGCTTCCAGTATCAGGATGTGACACAAAATGTTTTTAATCCAACCGCCATTCCAGTTTCTTCCTCAATAATAATATATTTTATCAGAAGGTGGAGTAGACTTGTGATTTGGAAGTTTACTGTTGATTAATGGAAAAAAGCTAAAAAAATTTTGGACTCTGCAATTGTTTGTATGTAGAAGAAGCTTTCTTTGCTTGGCTTGTATTTTACTTGGTTCTTTAGGTGTCTTTTGAATTCAACAAATCAAAAAAGATGAACCAGAAATTAAGTAAAAAGTATTTCCTAATATTGCTGGCCATCAATTCACATAAAAGAAAAAGATATGAGAGCAGATTAATTGATGTATACCTAATCTAAC
This sequence comes from Pistacia vera, assembly GCF_008641045.1. Classification (NCBI taxonomy): domain Eukaryota; kingdom Viridiplantae; phylum Streptophyta; class Magnoliopsida; order Sapindales; family Anacardiaceae; genus Pistacia; species Pistacia vera. The sequence goes on from NW_022196822.1 coordinate 133,388, forward strand.
TACCTGAATGGAAGCAGTTACTTTTGTTATATCAGCTGCCCGATTTATTCATGTTGTAGCTGAAACAACGGCTGTAGTTTTTGTTTTTTCTCCTGATTTCGTGTTGACATTATGGTGTCATGAATTTCCCACGAAGAGAGCCATCTTCGTGACATGTTAAAACTCAAACTGGAAAGAGAGTCCAACGCAAACGATTGGTTTTACGTTGGCTTGATAGGCGGGAGAGTCTCTAAGCTTTAAGTACTATATTTGGTGGATATGAAATTTAGCATTGCATCCCCTTCAGAGTCTATATCTATAACAATTTTTACTCTATGACATTGACTGACGAAAGCCCTTTTTCCTCTTCGGATGGTTTCACTCACATATCAGTATTTATACAGTATCCCCACCCAAGGAGAGTACACTGTACCTTAATCATCATATCTGTAACCCTTTTCATAACCCAACTCTCAAAGAGAAACTAATATTAGAAATCAAGCTCAAAAGAGGGTCCAATCTAAAAGCCAGTATGATAAATGGGAGAACCTCAACTTAAATACCACACTTGATGAGTGTGAAAATCCCGATTGTATCCTAACATGACTTCGGTGCTCACTCGTCCAACGCTATCCGGCCACTGATAAATGTGGGTTTTGCGCTGTCAATGCATTGTCTCATTGATGGAATATGAAAATAAAGTCGCATCCTGCGTAAGAGCTTTAAGCTTTTAGCCTGCTGATTGACGCTTAATCCTAATATACAATATATTCTATTGAGAATTTTCTGTGTTTCCTTATACTAAATTCATCTTCATTGGAAAAGAATTACAATGAAAAATTGAACATCAAAATTATCATGTAACAAATTGGTTAGAATTTTCATCGTGGGCAATTAAACAAGGCACCGCCAAGCACATACAGCTCAAACTGCTACTTTCCTGACATTAGATTGAGCAGAGCTTATTTCCATGGAATGCGCTGACATTCCATTCCTTTGTTTCAGATGAAAGTGTTGTAAAAGCAACCACAATTTCCCTCATGCTTGGCCTACTTGAGGATCTTCTCGTGTACAAGCCTGGCAAGCTCAGCCATCTGTGACCAAAACATCAAATCATTCATTAATAATACACCATACTCCAAACTCCATGACTTTGAGATCAGTATTACCTTGAGGACAGAATAGAGGGTAATTATCACCGAGCCTCGGATCGACAAGTTTCTCAAGATCTTCTCTTGGATCAGGCTGACTCAGAACATCTTCAAACTGAACAAAATAACCAAGAGGCATGTAAAAACTTAAGTTATATAGGAAATTTTAAAATTCTTGGATCTGAGAATGAGAGGGAGCGTTTCGATGGCTTGAAAACTCAACAGAAGTTAAACAATACTTAAACTTATTGTTATGCCTGGGAAATCAAGGGCTGACGTGGGAGGTCACGTGATGAGGTTGACTTGCTCCCTCAGAACGGTAAGTGCAGTCAGACCTGCCAAACACTATGGAGCTCCCCGTGTCATTTCCCTGCTCCAAATCGCGTGAAATCAGCTTGGGAAGTGGGCAATGGGACATAAAGCGGATTAGGTCCTGAATTCACACCAACCCAGGATTTAATGATGATTACATTCATCCCGTTATAAAAAGAGGAAGACCCCTTCATTAAGGGGATTCGGCCATTTTACACTTGAACTCTCTCTCTTTTTACAAACTTTGTATTTACTTTTCCCAATCATTTGTAAGTCAGTTCGCTGTTGGACCTGACCCACTATACATACAAATCAGTGGACGTAGGACTTGCTACCTTAGCATCCGAACCACTTTAAAAAGCTCCCATTGCATTTATTTCATATTTTTCTATCCATAATCACGTGTGTCTCTGATCAATCAATGTTGCACGTGTCGATTTGTGGTGTTAGAATCACGCATCAACAGTTTGGCGCTGAAGGAGGGTCTGATTTAGCGTTATCCTTTCAGGAGAATCTTAACCTACTGGTCCTACAGCAACAAATGGCCCGCCAATCTGAACTGAGCAAGCTAACCAGCGAGCTGAGGGAGTTCCCCTAGCCCAGGGGGATACCCCTTCAAGCATACCTCAGTTTCACAAAATGTTGCGGTGGATATCCCGGCAGTTCGCAGCTTGACCCGCCATCAGAAGCTACTTGAGAGGTTCGACAATACTCTCCAGACGGTCAACCAGAGGCTGGACGTTTGGACCAAGGCATATCATCTACCACAGCTGGGGCGGTGCAACCGCCAAAAACGCCTGTAAGTCGCGCGAAAGCGCGGCAAAGGGAAATAGCCTGGGCCGCGAGCACTGAAACGCGTAGACGTAAGCGAAAGCAAGTGGCAAAAAGTAAGCCTACGGGCTCTCAAGGACCAGCAAACAAAAACGTGCCCGAACAGGGTGCGGCAAAGTGAGGACTCGACGAAAAAGTGAATCCCGAGCTGTCTATGCCATGTCGCAGGTGAACCCAAGCAAAAGTGTCGGGCGCTACATTCCTACCACCGCCAGCAGAACGATCCCGATCGCTATCATGGGGTGGTCCCTACACCTCGCGGGGCAGTTGTCCCACGCGAGGGTCGTGAAAATGCTCCGCACAATCCATCGCCTTCACATGCCTCTAGTCAGCATGTGTCGAGTGCGGCCGGAAATGCCGGCCGAGGCGAAGAGGAGTCGAACTCCGTACTTTCCTGAACCGTATCATGAAGGCGGACTCGCACGGGTGAAAGTAATCCAATTGGCTCCGTTACCACAAATTGAGGAGCTACAGCGAGCTCGGACAGGTTAAGGGAGAACAAAACGAGCAGGCCAGGTCACCTCAACATCCCTTTCTCTCCGAAGTATAGTTGCCCCACTCCCGTCGGGGTTCAAAATGCCGACATGCGGTCGTTTGATGGGAACAATGACCCGCAGGATCATTTGTATGAGTTCAAAGACCTGATGAAGCTACACAGGTACGAATCTTGCAAAATATCGCTGTTTGGCCGTAACACTGACTTCTCATGCCAAGTGGTTAAGGTCGCTCCAACGGGATCGATCAGTTCGTGGCCCCAGATGAGCACGACGTTCTGCGGCATTTCAAGCAAATCGGAAATTTTCGATGCCTTTGAGCTATCTCAGCAAAATAAGGCAAGAAAGAGACGAATCCTTGCAATCCTACATCGACCGTTTCCACAGGGAACTCAACAAGGTGGCTCATGCCCCCGAAGAGTCATCCATCCGAATGCTTATAATGCGGAGTTCGCCGCAAACCGACCGTGGAAAGAACTGCAGGTGAGGACGATGTTTCCCTCACCAGATTCTACAACCTTGCAGAAAAATATCTACGAATAGAGAATTCATTGGCGGCACTCCGCCGTCGCGATTACGGCACTTCAAGCAGTATGTCTGGCGGGGAGAAAATAGGGGAGATGATCGCAAAGAAGACGCTGGTGATCAGCGAAAAGGAAAGAAACCCGTTACGAACACAAAAGTCTTATGCTCCTGTTCCTCGTCGCGATCGGGATAGAGCTCCTACAATCCACTGAACGTGTCCATATTTGCAATCCTTGACAATCCGAGGAGGCCAGCCTACTCGGTGAGCCGGAAACCATGAAAACCCTTGCTACGGCCAGAAACAGCAAAAAGTATTGCCGTTTCCATCGGGATAACGGACATCACACTGATGACGCCGAGCTCAGCAGGCAATTGAAGAGCTCATCAAGAAAGGGCACTTCAAGGAGTATATTGATGACTCTCCAAAAGAGAACCAAGGGAAGCAAAAGAAAAAGCGTCGTGATCGCAGCGGGTACAGTAATGTTAACATAATCTTCGGAGGCCCACACCTCGTGGGAAACACGGAGGTGGCGAGGAAAGGTACGCTCGCGAAGCATATCACGACCGACAGGGTGATGAACACTTCGCAGCGGCCGCAAAAGGCTCGAAAGGAGGAGCCGATCACCTTCTGTGAAAAGGAAGCAGCTCGCTTGCACCATCCTCACGAGGACGCCCTGATGATCACGCCCCTGATGGGTGTCATAATGTCTGCAGGATGCTTGTGGACAACGGAAGCGCGGTGAACATCCTGCTCAAGACCGCTTTCAAGAAAATGAACCTAGACGAGGCTGACCTAAAGCCCGCCTCGATACCTCTTTACGGTTTTACACAGGACCACCTGATCCCCAAAGGAACGATCCAGCTACCAGTCACGCTTGAGACTACAACGGGTGACTAGGGTTACCGAATTCGGTCATGGATTGCCCATCGGCCTTTAATGGAATCTTGGGCGACCCTGTTGAGAAGCTTCAAGGCGGTCACTCCATATACCACCTCAAGATGAAGTTCCCCACTCCAACGGGGATAGGGGAAGTGAGCGGATCGTAGAGCGATCTCCGAATGCTACGTAAAAGCGGTGCAGATGGCAGGCAAGGGCATTTGCGAGTATGCCTCGCCAGGCTATGGCAATCAGCCGGATCTAGCCACAGCCTGGTCCAGTGAGGATAACATAGATCCGTGAATCCAGGAAATCCCTCCCAGTGGCCCGGTTGAAGATCGTCGAGATTTCGGTTGACCAAAAGAGCCGAGCCAAGTGTTAAGGATTGGAAGCTGCCTCAACCCTCAGCTCACTTCCGAACTGATAAGTTTCTTAAGGGAAAACATTGACGGTTTGCCAGTCGCATGCAGATATGGTCGGGATCAACCCGGACTTATCTGCCATGCATTAAACGTCAACAGTGAGGCCAAACTGGTTCGCCAGAAAAGAAGAGCAATGGACGGGCGGTATGCTGCACTAAAATCAAAAGTGGAAAACCTCCTCTAAAATGGGTCCATCCGAGAGGCACTCTACCTGACCTGGGTTGCCAACCCGGTCAGATAAAGAAGCCAAACGGCAAGTGGCAGACCTGTGTTGACTTCAGCGACCTGAACAAGGCTTGCCCAAAAGACAGCTTCCCTTTCGAGAATCGACCAGCTCGTTGTTGCCACCTCGAGGCACGAGCTGCTAAGTTCATGGACGCTACTCGGGATACAATCAAATCCCGATGTAAGGCCAGACGAGGAGCATACGTCCTCATTACGGACCGGGGGCTGTACTGTTACAAAGTTATGCTTTCAGCCTCAAGAATGCTGGCGCGACCTATTAGAGGTTGGTTAACCGAATGTTCTCCGACCAGATCGGAAAGACAATGGAGGTCTATGTGGATGATATGCTGGTCAAATCCCGGGTCGTTCAGAACACATTGCACATCTCGCAGAGATGTTTGACATACTCCGACTATACAGAATGAAGCTGAACCCTCTCAAATGTTCGTTCGGGGTATCGTCAGGAAAGTTCCTGGGATATATGGTCATCAGGGGGGATGAAATAACCCCGAGAAGATTCAAGCTCTGCTCGATATGGAGAGCCCGACCAGCAAGAAACAGGTCATGAGTCTAAATGGCGAGATAGCGGCACTTAGTCGTTCATATCGAGACTAACAGACGCTGCTTACCATTTTCAATGTTCTGAAGGCCAATAAGAATTCGAATGGACTCCCGAATCGAACAGGCGTTCCAGGTATAAAAGAATACCTCGGGAAGCCACCTCTCCTCTCTAAGCCTCTCCAAGGAAATCCTGCTCATCTACCTGTCCGTATCTCAGTTCAGGTCAGTGCAGCTTAGTACGGGAAGAGGAAAATGGCAATGGCTAGTGTACTATGCGAGCAAGCGTCTGTCGGATGCCGAGATGCGGTATCCAGAAATGGAGCGACTAGCTTTGCTCTGCTGATCACATCCAGAAAGTGCGACCTTACTTCACCCATACGATCCACGTATGACTAATTACCCCTCAGCAGGTCCTCCAGAAACCAGAAGCCTCGGGTAAACTGCTCAAATGGGCCATGGAATTAAGCCAGTTCGACCTGAAGTACAAACCCCGGTCGACCATTAAAGGGCAAGTGTTGCAGACTCATCTCAGAATTTTCCTATCTCCCAAGTGAGCAGCCTAGCGAAGTCATGCAGGAAAGTATCCAGAATCTGTCGACCTGGAACCTCTATGTCAACGGGTCATCGAACAGGAAAAGAGTCAGTGGGGTCTTCTCCTTGTAAGCCCGAGGGGGCTCGAATTCATGGTATTCTCCGGTTCGGGTTTAAGGCGACCAACAATGAGTGAGTATGAAGCCTGCTGCCGGGTTGCCAATTGCCAAAGAAATGAGTGCAACCGGATTAGCATTTACAGTGATCCATGCTGGTCGTCAATCAAATTTTAGGGGAATACAAGCAAAGGAAGGAACATGGTCCGCTAACGAGAAGAAGCTAAGACCGCTCTCGGGTCGTTCAAACACTTTGAAATCACTCAGATCCCCAGAGATGACAATTCTATAGCGGACGCCCTAGCAAAGATAGCCTCGTCGTTGGATTCAGAAGCTCCGATAACATTCATGTTCGTTCATTAATGCTCCAACTATCAGCCAACCGAACAGGCCGTAAATGTGACTCAACCAGATTTCTGGATGACTCCCATTGTCCAGTACCTCAAGGATGGGACCTGCCAAGCGACAAGGTCGAGGCAAGGGTCCTGCGAGCAAGATTGCTTGTTACACGCTCATCGGGGACCAGCTGTACAGGAGAGGATTCAGTGCCCCTCTCCTCGATGTGTAACCAGTGAAGAAGCAGACTACGTCATGAGGGAAATTCACGAAGGGACTAGCGGAACAACACAGCTGCGATCTCTTGCGAACAAGGTTGTTCGTCAGGGTATTATTGGACCCGGATCCAAGAAGAGCGCACATTTTGTCAAGAAATGGACAAGTGCCAGGGTTCGCGAACATTCCGCGAGCCCCCTCTCACGAGCTGAATGATGTCTAGCCCCTGGCCATTTTCCATGTGAAGGAACGACCTATGGTCCATGCCAGTCGAGAAAAGGAGGGTCAAGTATGCCGTGGGCCGGTAGATTATTTCATAAAATGGGTGGAAGCTGAAATGCTGGCCGCGATCCGACCAGAAAGCTGAAAGACTCCTTTTCAAGAACATAGTGTGCCGCTACGGAATTCCCACACCCCTCATCTCGGATAATGGAAGCAATTCGATAACGAGGGTTCAAGCAGTTCTGGACGAGCTAGGCATCCATAAAAAATTCGCGCAGTCGCCAGACCGCAACGAATGGCCAGTTGAGAACAGTCAACAGACCATCAAGCACACTCTAAAGGCTAAACTTGGGGCAGCCAAAGAAAATTGGGCTGCGATCTCCCCGAGGTCTTATGGGCGTACAGGACAACTCCTAGAACCTCCACCTCAGAACCCCCTTTTCGTAGCTATGGCTGCGAAGCAATGATCCCTGTGGAGGTAGGAAGTGTTCTCTTGAAGAGACTTGTACGATGAGGTTGAAAACGAAGCACTTATGAGGGCAAGTTTGGATCTCGTTGAAGAGCACCGCAGCAAGGCTTCGCTAAGGATAGCAGCCTACCAGCAACGTGCGAAGAGGTTTCGATTCAAAGGTCAAACGAAGAGACTTCCAGGCTGGAGACCTTGTGCTAAAAGAGTTCTCCTTGGAAAAAGGGAGCCAAGTGCGGGGGTTTAGGACCTAACTGGGAAGGTCCGTACCGGGTCGACAAGATGATCAGACCGGGAACTTACCATCTAAAAGGTTAAACGGTTCCAAAAACCCCGAGCTTGGAATGCCGAGCACCTCCGGCCATAATATTAGTAATCCCGAACTAGCTCTCAAATTAATTCTTAGTCTGTGTAGTTCCCTCTTTGATGTAAAGTATTATTTGTTCGATTGTAACAATTCGCATGTAATATTGCCTTATGAAAAAATTGTAAACTGCACTTAGTATGCTAAAGGAACAGCAATTGAAAGCAAATGTATTTTCATTTATTTACAACAAAATGTCAAGGCCTATTAATTCCAATGGAGTCGAGCGCATGCACTATGCCTAGTCGGGGGGATCCTTCGAAGCAAGGCCGAACCCTTGCTGGTCGGATGTTTGGGTGGCCGCTGTGCTTACTCATCTTCTCCGCCAAGATCCGCAAGGCCTCTTGCCACCCCTCTGGGAGGTCAAAAATACCAGATCAGGGTTCTTGGTCGCAGGCTGTAAATGGACCCGATTACTCAGGCGGCGGCCTTATCCTCGACTCCTCTGACTGGATCCACATCTCTTCAGTCAGTGAAGCAATTTTTCCTCGACTTCATAGAGTTCGGCCTCGGAGCTAGCTTTCCTTTTCGAAGGCCGTCCTTTCTTGTTCTGCTCACTGAGCCCGTGTTAAGGTCGTCTGGATCCTGGTCCTTCTCTCCGACCTCCTTAGAGAGCCTAGCGGTTGTCCTCTGAAGCTCATTTCCCTCCTCCACACGTCGTTCAAGCTCGCTTTTGGAAGTCCATGGTCACAAAGCGGCATCCTTGGTTCAGGTACCTGTTCGCTGCTTCAAATGCTTGCGTTCTCTCGCTCAACGGTCTCAGGCTCTGTTTGAGCTTCGTGACCTCTTTTTAGATCACTTGCCCCCTTCGCGGCCCCTAGCCGAGTCTTCTCCATAGACATCATCGCAAGCAAAGCCTGCGAGCAAGAAGTGAATAGATGAAAAAGGCTACAAGCTTTGAGAACAGTTCGATTACCTTGCTTAGATGCTGGAAAACGTGGTCATCAGGTCGTCGCGGTGGTCTGCGAACTCATCATATGACTCCGATAGCCCACACTCGAGTAGAGAATAAACTATCGGCTGCGGTATTCGGGCAGACTCCCCAACGAGTCCAGCATTGGTGCACCCTTCACCTTGTCGGCAGCAATCGCCTTGTCCGGGGTTCCTTGCCCGACCTCCTCCTTGAGTCCTGTCGCGACCTCAAGGGCTCTTCCTAGATTCGGTCTTTGAATCATCGACTGGATCTGCTTCCTCTTCTTCGACCGCTGGGCCGGGGCCTTCCGCTCGGGCGAGCAGGCGGTGGCTGACGACCTATTCTGTCTTGGTTTCCCTTGCTCAGGATGGGGTGGGAAGGCACGGCTGTTCGCGTCGGTTGTGACGTTGTGGGGCGAGCAGCTTCGGTCGCCCTTTCTCTCCTCGATCGAGGGAAGACGAACGGTGCGTGGGGCTGTCGGACTCTTTCGGAGGCATGGTCGTGCATGCAAGTGCATTAGTAACTAAACAAAAACTATTCTACGAACTGAGGGGAATCAGTGTGACTTACCTTCTTCTAGGGGCTCCAAAGACGCGTCGTTATTGAAAAAAACCGTACTTTCGCAAGTTCGCGATTGTCACGAGCTTCCTCGTGTCCCGACTCTCTCGGAAGGACTCCAAAAGACAAGAGCCTGTCCGGGTCAGCGAGCAGGCCTTCGCTGGTCGTCTTGTTAACTGCAAAAGCACACAGGTCGTTATAATAAAGAAAACGAACAGAGAATGAACATAAAAAGAAGACCTACTTGTTTCTGAAAGCGGCAGTGGCCATCATGGCAGAAAAAGAAGAATTTTGTCTCGAGGCCCCCGCGTTGCTGGGTAAGCTATGTATCCCTGAGGCGAAGGTAGGTCACCGGGACAAGTAATAGGAATCCTTGTCCTTGCTCTTTTTAAGTATAGGCGATACCGAGCTCCACCGCGTTAGCGCCCAGGTCACTCTCGCGCACGCGATCTACATAGCGACGGCGATGACATACGCGTTTGGCGTCAACTGCATTGGTGCGACCGAAGTGGTCCAGGACCGACCTAATGAAAGGATGGAAGGAATCGTCCCTCCACCCTTGAAGATCTCTCAGAGATCGCAGCTAGGCCATCAGAAGGATGCCGTGACGACCGGGTGTTGTGTGGAACATCTCGCCCAGACGTCGAACTGTCTTTTTGTCCTATCAAACTCTTCTCGGGTGAGAACCGAGAAGACATCAAGGGCGTCCGCTGGAACGTCCCGCGAGGATGAACTGGCTCCTTCCTCGGGTCTGGACGTTGACGGTCCATTCCAGAGTCTGCAACACGACAGACAGGTCATTTAGCATGCATTGTCCCGCACGGTGGCATGGGACAAATCCCTTAAACTCTAACAGTAACTCGAGCCGCCATCACGGCTCGAATTCGGCGATGGCGTCGCGTCTCTGGTGAAACACCAGGGAACCCAACGCCATTGCCCACCAACCAAACACAAAAGAGAGGGAGAGGAAGAAAGAAAAAGACCTTACCTTCTGGGGCGGTGACCGAGGAAGATCTTGTTTTGGATACCGGAGCGATGCCAATCGGAAAAGAAGAGCTTCCGGTTTGCAAAGATTTTTTGCTTGAGGCAGAGGGATTCTGGTGGCATCATCTGAAAAATTTGGGCTTTTATATGGAAGTGAACCGACGGTTACCACCCCTCGGAATCGAAACGATAGCCTTCTCTCTCTCGCATTAAATGCGCCCACGTCACATTCAACGTTGTAATGAGGGTCGTCGTTTCGAATGTGTCGTGCAATTAATGCTGTCAAAACAACGCCGGGTTAGCACGCAACACATTTAATGCGCCTGCAGACGCTTAAACGCGTGCAGAGCGTTGACCGTGCGGAAACAGGCTCATCGAATCTCCAACCTAAGGCAGTAAGAAACGTCCGATGAATCCAGGTCGCTAGGATGAGATTGTCAGGTCGTTTGGCAAAGACTGTGCAAGGTCGTGTTCGCAAAGGCCATGCCGAGCTCTCCATTCAGGTCGAAATTACGAGAACCTCAATCCTGGCATGACTTAGTTTCCAAGGTTCGATTCTCAAACCTTAAAAACTAGGGGATTGTTATGTCTGGGAATAGAGGTGGAAAATATGGGCCGGGTTAGGCGGGCCAACCCTAAACCGGCCCGTGAAAAGGAGGGCTCAAACCGGCCCGCCTTAATGGCGGGCCGGTTACACAATGGTAACCCGCGGCCCGCCGGGTTGCTATTTGGCCTTTTGGAAGAGGCCCGCAACCCGGCGGGTTGTTGGCGGGTTGGCTGTGCCAACGGCAACCCGCCGGGTTGGCCCAAAAAAAAAAAAAAAAATTATTAATATTTTTTAGGGTTTTTCAATTACTTTTTACCCTTGAAATCTAGCCGTTTTATAGCGTTGGAGGGGTCTTTTTCGTCATTTTCTTTCCCTAATTTTTTCTATAAATTGGACCTAAACTCTCATATTTTTCTCACAACTCAAATTCTCTCATTTTCTCATATTCTCTATTCTTCAACTCTCAAGTCTCAATTATTCATTTATTTCTAATATTTTGTTATCAATTTGCTCTTATTTTAATTTTTATTAGGTTTTGCAATTTTCAATTCATATTTCCAATTCATATTCCAAATCTCTTTCTTATTTTTTATTCTTCTACATCATTTTTTTTTTCAACTACAAGTCTACAATGGATAGATATTTCCCCATCAATTTCAATGAGGAAGAAAACTATTCCTAGTCCTGTCCCGCTGATTTTACTATGAATGCGGAGATTCAAATAGTCCCGCTGTCCCAATCCCAGTCTCAGAATCCGATACACCTCAAAATATGGCGTCGATTCCAACAGGCCCGGTGGTTCAGAAGTCGTCCTCGTAATCGTCGTCCTCGTCTAACTCATCTCAAGCTGAGGCGGGATCATCAACTGCCGTCGAAAGCGAAACAGACACACATCAGACGTTTGGGCGCATTTCGACAAGTTTTCGAGACGAAAATGGGTTCAAGTCAAGAAAGCAAGATGCAAATATTGTGCAAATGTTTAAAAGCTGATCAGGTAAGGTACTAGTAAATTAAAGGCATGCTAATAAACATATTAATAAAATGGAAATAGAGAAAGCAATCAAACTCAAATAACTAAATGGGTACTACTGGTGTTATAATTCTGATGTATATAGGGAACACGTTAGCTTATATTGCTGCATCTGTCAACCTATTAATATGGCAGAAGATAAATATTTTGAAAGATATTCAAAATTCATTTTTCCAGGATTTAAAAGTTATTCTAAAACTGCAACTAGAAATGATTTTAATAATATGTTTAAAAAAATGAAATTAGAATTAAAAAATAAATTTCATACTTGTCATATTAGTGTGGCTTTAACTGCTGATATTGGAGTGGTAGAGCTAAACAAAATTATATTTGTGTGACTAGTCATTATTTTGTAATGAATTTAAATTAAATATAATCTTTTTTAGGATTTAGATTAATGGATGTGGATCATAGTGGTTTAGAAATTATAATAAAATTATTGAAGTTTTAGAAATTATGATATTATTGATAAAGTGATAAGTAACTTTAGATAAGCAAGTCTAATAGTAAAGCTATAGAATTTTTTCAAAATATATCTTTTATATAATAATTTGAAGTTTTTTCACCAACGTTGTGCATGTCATGTTATTAATTTAATTGTGAAAAGTGGTATGAAAACAATTAAAAAAAATTGATAGAATTAGGGAATCTTTAGCTTGGTGATTACGTAGAATAAAAGAAATGCTGAATTTCAAGAAGCTTGTATAAAATCAATATGTCTCCTAGAACTTTTGCATTAGTATGCCTGTTAGATGGAATAGTACTTATTTAATGCTTGATTCTGTTACCTTTGCTAAAATAATGTTATTTTGTAGCAAATATAGAGGTCCTCATCATTTGGTAGAAAATGTTGGAGATAGCTAAAGATTTCATTCTTTTCTCACAAGTTTTTACCAAGCCACTTTACAACTTTCTGGTGTGTATACCCTACTAGTCCATTGGTAATACATGCAATTATAAAAATTTCCGAGTTATTTACAAAAAACAAAGTGATGAAATTTTACATGCACCAATAAAGGCAATGGAAAAAATTTTTTGAAATATTGGAGACCCGTTCCTTTTCTTTATTGTTTAGGTGCTATATTTGATCCAGAATTAAATTGCACCGTTTGAAAATGGTCTTGACAATTTAAGTGAAAATTTACAAAACGAATCATATATCAATCAAATAGGAGAGGTAAAAAATAGTCTTTTCGAAGTATATTCCAATATGAAAACAGGTATGGGAACCGCAGTCGCAAGAGGCGAAATATCCAGAGAAGCTGTAGCAGAAGAACAAATGAAGACTTATTCCTTGGAATGCAATGAATAGGCGAAGAGGACCGAGTCCGAAGCACAGCCTCCTCTTCAGACGCACCACCACCAACAACAACAACAACTAATATGCTGTCCTCCATGGAGTCGCAGAGTAATGAACTTCAACAATATTTGGCAACCCCCGAAATGTTTTCAACAGGTCACTTTGATCTCTTAGAGTTTGGGAGCCAGAAAAATATTTTTCGGTATTATCAAGACTTGCCTTAGATGTTTGTGTTCCTGTCTAACCGTCTCATCCGAACAAACATTTAGTGCAAGTGGAAGGATTTTAAATGAAAGGAGGACTAAACTTGCTCCAAAAATGATTGAAGTCCTCACATGTCTTCGAGATTGGGAACGATCGCCCCATCAAGATCAATACGAGGTTATCGACATGCTTTAATAGAATCATTTCAATTTGTAATATAGATGATACAGATGAGGGAGTCCTAGTGAACCACCCAATTAGTTGTTTTGTAAAAGTAATTTGTAAATTAATTGTCAATTATTGCACTCTTTTTCTTTACCAAGTTTTTCCCATGGGTTTTCGGTGAGGTTTTTAACGAGGCAATAATGTTGTAATTTCTATTTTATTTTTGATAATGAATAAGTCTAATTTTTCTTATATTACAATTTTATTGTATAAAATTGAATTAATATTTGAAATGTTAACAAAAAAAAAAAAAATTGAATGAATGAATCATTGATATTGAAAGTGTAACTAAAAACAATTATTTATAATTATTTTTTGAAAAGATAAATTAAAAAAACAAAACCAAAAAATAAAATAAAATCGGGCTAACCGGCCCGGACCGTGCCTAACCGGCGGGTTAGGGCTGGCGGGCGGGCTGGGCCAGCCACTTTCCCTTAATTGGCGGGCCTAACCCGGCCCGCCTTTGTTGGCGGGCGGGTTGAGCCCAGCCCGCCAAAACAAGTAAACCGCCGCGGGCCGGGCCGGGCCGGGCCGGGCGGGTTACTTTCCACCTTTATCTGGGAAAAACAAGGGCTGACATGGGAGGTCACGTGGTGAGGTTGACCTGCTCCGTCAGAATGGTAAGCGCACGTCAGACCGCCAAACGCTATGGAGCTCCACGTGTCCATTTCCCTGCTCCAAATCGCGTGAAATCGGCTTGGGAAGTGGGCAATGGGACGTAAAGCCGGATTAGGTCCTAACATCCACACCAACCCAATGATTTAATGATGATTACACGCATTATCCCGTTATAAAAAGAGGAAGACCCTCTTAAGGGGATTCGACCATTTTACACTGAAACTCTCTCTCTTCATACAAACTTTGTATTTACTTTTCCCAATCATTTGTAAGTCAGTCTGCTGTTGTGACCGACCCACTATACTAATACAAATCAGGACGTAGGACTTGCTACCTTAGCATCCGAACCACTTTAAAAAGCTCCCATTGCATTTATTTCATATTTTCTATCCATTCACGTGTGTCTCTTGATCAATCAACGTTACGCACGTGTCGAATGTTGGTGTTAGAATCACGCTCACCACTATCCTCCCGGAAAAACACAAGCACAACACACAACGCACGTTACCACGCAGATAAAAAAATAAAGAGAGAAAAAAAAAAAGGAATAATTTAGACAACCGACACAAGAAACGTCAGTGGTTGTGGAGAAGGAAAGTAAATTTACAGAGAGACGAAATCTATTTGTTTCGTTTCATAAAATATAAAGGCTAAAACGAAGCGTTGTGTTGTGCTGTAGCGGTGGGCCATTCATTTCAGCTTGATGTTTACGTTTTATTCAATTTTATTGAACCGATTAGCCGTTTAGGGTTGCTTGGATATCGGCAATGGGACACGAGGGATTTCCAACGGCTACATTTCGTGAGATTTCGGGAGGGAGGATATTTATTGCACGAGCGGATGGGGAGCGTGGGAAACACAGTGGGATTTGGCGGATAAGGTGGGGTGTTTTGGGAGAAAGTGATGATGTGCGTGGGCAAGAGAGCGCGTGTGTCTCTGGTGTGTAGACATGTAGTGCCGCGTGGCTGCAGCGTCGTCTGCGTGGGTGTAGTGGGCATAAAGACAGCTCGGACCCAGTTCGGATTGGACCGACCCTCGGAATTTTGGGTAAAAGTACAGATGATGTAAGGGGATTGACAAATGTAGAAAATTGCATCAAGAAAAACGATTTATGCAATTTATTTATCTTTAATGAAAAAAATTGACATATAATAGCCGATTTGTAGTCTACTTTATTTCGACTATTTTATTTTTATTAACGGAAAATAAATTAAATCATGTGTTTTATGGTAATCAAAATCTCAACATCTTGAACATTAAAATAAGTAAAGATAGTTATATAGTACATAATTTTTCTAAGATTTTTTTTATTACTTGTTCGATTTTTGTGATTGTGCAAGCATGCTTGTTGCATGTATTTGAGATTTACTTTTTATTGATTTTAATTAATGATAAATTTATGGGATTTGTCTAAAGTCACAATAAAAAACAAAGGTGTCTAAAAAAAAAATAAAAAAAAATATACATTTGTTAAATATAGTTCATTAGTTCGTATATATATGTTATTCAGGTTCGAATCCTCTTATCTCTTAAGATTAAGTAAGTAATTATGACGGTGGAATGTTGTATTAGTCATCTAAAAGAATTAGTTGAGGTGCACGTCGGAGACCCTATTTCAAAATATTATATTTTCTATTAATGCTAATTTTATAGCTATCTGCACTAAAAGTTGATGGAGCCGAGAAATTTATATTGAGAGGCCAAATTGTAAAATTTAATGAATGAGGGAATTAAAGAAAAATTAGGAAGTCATATTTACATTTTACTAGGGTTGAAGAGTTGAAGTTAAAATCTGAGAAGGCCAAAAAAAAACTCAACTTTCAAAGATTAAATTAATGATTCCTATATAAACTGCAAAGGTTTTGGGCAACTCAAAGTAGCTCACCCCCGATATTATTAGTACGAAAATAATAGAGCCACTGAAGGTGCGAATCGAATCTGTGCATCGAATGACGTGACAAAATCCTGACCGTTGATTAATATTAACTAATAAAGAATCAACGGTCAAGATTTTGTCACGTCATTCGGTGCACAGATTCGGTGCGTAACCTTCGATGACTGTAGCATTACTCTTATTAATTGATAACAAGCAAACACCAAGTGACCACGTAAGTATTAGAATAGGGCTAACACCTAAAAATTTCATAAGCCAATTGGGAATCATTGCTAAGAGATCGCACAACAAAAAAACATGATTCGAGATTAATATATAGGAATATAATATATACCACACAAAGAAATATGATATTACGCAGTCGATATAACCCACATACATCCACCAATACCTAGAACGGAAACAATCTTAGTTCTAAGGCACTCTACTTATGATGTTAATAACTCTACATCAAATACATTTTGTTCTCACATTCTGAATTGGTTCTGATCCTTATATTTATAAATGTATATAGGATATTCTATTTTTAATAAGATTCATATGTCAATTCCTAATATAACTCCTGTAATTTTATTTATATTTACAATTAATTTTTTATTAAATAATTTATAGGAAACAAATAGGACAGCAAGTTACAATATCCCAATATCAGTTAACCAATTTTTATATCGGTTTTGAGTGTTTTTGAATCAATTAACCAAATTTCAACTTGGTGATTTTGAGTGTTCATAGAAGTTTAGTAAAAATAGTTATTCTTAATAACTAAGAAAAAGTATGATGAAAGCCATATAAATCGTGTGGAGATAAGTGTAGAATCTATGGGTGGGGTTGGAATCATGGTTTTAAAACCCGGTCCGGCCCGATCGGTTCAACTATTTGAACCGGGAACCGATGATCGAGCCGGGTCAATTCGACTAAAAAATTAAAATTTTCAAATGACTTAGTTTGAACCACAATTAGATCGGATTTTTTGTTATGAATCGTCGGTCTAACCGGTTTGACCCTTTTTATTATTATTTTATTCTTAATAACTAAGAAAAAGTATGATGAAAGCCATACAAATCGCGTGGAGATAAGTGTAGAATCTATGGGTGAGGTTGGAATCATGGTTTTAAAACTCGGCTTGGCTTGACCGGTTCAACTAGTTGAACTGGGAACCAATGATCGAGCCGAGTCGATTCGACTAAAAAACCAAAATTTTTAAATGACGCAGTTTGAACCACAATCGGACTGGATTTTTTATTACGAACCGTCAGTTTAACCAGTTTGATCCAACGGTTAAACCCTTTTTTTATTATTTTATTCTTAATAACTAAGAAAAAGTACGATGAAAACCATATAAATCGCGTGGAGATAAGTGTAGAATCCGTAGGTGGGGTTGGAATTGGATTGAACCGGTAAAGGAATGGAGCCCTGCCCTACAACAACAAAATGATGATATCAGAAGCCCCCAAACCTAACCCATCTAAACCACTACCCTACCAAATCACCTTTATTTATTTTCACATATTATTTTATGTTGATTTATTTTTTATTTTTTTTCTAATTAATTTGCAATTTTTGACCAGAGAGATGTGCCCCAAACCATGACCTTGATTTCAACGTGCTCTCCATTTAAATTTCTATTAGTTTATATCATCATTAAAATCCTTGTGCAAGCTTTGTGTCCATTGTCCAGAGCCAGAGTTTTAATAATGTTAACTGGAATTTCAAGGTTTTCGGTGTCTTTAATGTCACCCTCTTTGATTTTAGATTTTATTAATTAGATTTAATTGTGACATTCTGAAATGGAGATCCCTTTTTCAATTCCCAAAGTTAAAGTTTAAAAATTTGACTTTTAAAAGTAAAACCACCAACCAACTACCTATTACTACTTTCATCTAATAATTTTGAATGGAATTAGAAGGAGAAAAAAGTATAAAGTATTTATTAATAAGGAACAAAAATGATTCTCATTATACAATACTTATCATTAAGGAACAAAAAAAAGTATAAAGTTTTATAGGTAGATGGCAAGACTTTAGTTATCTGGGTAGTTATCCAGAGGTTTCTGACTCATTGTGCTTTTATAGTTATTCAACGCTAGTTCGGACATCTCGGTTATAAAAAAAAAAATGATTCATAGTTTAATTTTGATTTTAAGGTTTATAAAGTTGACGATTAAACGTTCACCTTTAATCTGTACTTAAAAAATTTAGGATATCCACAAGAAAGATTGACTATGAATTAATCACCTTTAGGTAGTTTGGCAGTTTACTTGTGACTCTTGGGTATATTATTCAAGAGGTCCTGAATTTGAGTCATCGCGACTACTAATAAGGCGTAACTACTAGAGGCTTACCTGATTATTAACTTCAAGGTCCAGAAGGACTAATTGATGTGTGTTCAAGCTGACTTGAACACCCTTGGATACCAAAAAAAAAAAAAAAAAACAGATTGACTATGAATTATTGCAACATTTTATGCTTTAATCAATTAATCCTCAAGATTCTTCAGGTGGGTGACATTTTGGATTGACCATTTCCCTTTTTTCTTTCTATATTATGGTTAAATTAAGATCAATAACAGCAGGCTAACATTGAACATATCAGAAAATCCAATGAAAACATAAACCCCAGCTGGCTTAAATATCAATTCTTTGACCCATTTTAGCTTTATTAATTTAATACTAGTTTTAGAATGAATTTTTTTGAGTTTTTTACATATTGCAATCGATTGGATCTTATAATGGGTGGTGTTTTAAAACTGGAAAATGTGAAAGAGAAATAAAACACTGTAGAAGATATTATCAATGGAGGGCAAAGCAAGAATGATAATTGTTGTGGCTTCCAGCTTATCAGGATGTGACACAAAATGTTTTTAGTTCAACCGCCATTCCAGTTTCTTCCTCAATAATAATATTTTATCAGAAGGTGGAGTAGACTTGTGATTTGGAAGTTTACTGTTCATTAATGGAAACAGCCAAAAAAAAAATTTGGACTTTCTGCAATTGTTTGTATGTAGAAGAAGCTTTCTTTGCTTGGCTTGTATTCTATTTGGTTTCTTTAGGTGTCTTCTGAAATCAACAAAACACAAAAGATGAACCAGAAATTAAGTAAAGGTCATTCCTGATATTGCTGCCCATCAATTCACATAAAAGAAATAAAGGATATTAAGAACAGTATATAATTGATGTATACCTAATCTAACTACCTGAATAGAAGTAGTTACTTTTGTTAAATCAGCTGCTCAATTTATTCATGCTGTAGCTGAAACAATGGCTGTGTGTTTTTGTTTCTTTTATTTCTCCTGATTTCTGTGTTGACATTATGGGGTCATGAATTTCCCATGAAGAGACTCCATCTACGTGACATGTTAAAACTCAAGCCCAAGAGAGAACCGAACGTAAACGATTGGCTTGATAGGTGGGAGAGTCTCTATTCTTAAGTACCACACTTGGTGGATGTGAGATCCTAGCATTACATTCTCTTCAAGAGCCGACGTCTATAATGACTTTCACTCTATCGACATTAACCTGACGGAAGCCTTTTCCCCCTTAGGATGGCTTCACTCACATATCAATTATTCGAAGTAGTATCCTCTTCCAAGGAGAGCACACTGCACCTTAATCTATCCTATCTGTAACCTTTTTCGCAATCCAACTCTCAACGAGAATATTAATGTTAGAACTCAAGCCCAAGGGAGAGCCCAACCCAAAAGACCAGTATGATAAATGGAAGAGCCCCTAAACTTAAGTACTACACTTGATAGGTATAAGATCCCGATGTAGGATCCTAACATGACTTCGGTGCTTACTCGTCCAACACATATCCGGCCCTATTAAACGTGGGTTTTGCGCTGTTAATGTCATTGCCTCATTGATGGAATATGAAAATAAAGTTGCAAAGTTGCATCCTGGGTAAGAGCTTTAAGCTTTTAGCCTGCTGATAAACGCTTAATCCTAATATTACAATATATTTTCCTACTGTCAGAGGTCTATAGAGAGAATTTTTTGTGTTTCCATATACTAAATTCATCTTCATTGGAAAAGAATTACAATGAAAAATTGAACACCAAAATTATCATGTAACAAATTGATTAGAATTTTCATAATGTGGGCACTTAAACAAGGTACCACTGCCAAGCACTGCAGCTCAAACTGCTACTTTCCCATGCGCCTACACGTTACTCGCATGCGCCGTCACGCACCTAAGCACACATCCTCACGCGCCTGACGTAAGCAAAAACTCTTCCATGCGTCGGGTCTGGACATGGGTCGATTTGACCCGTTTGGCCGGGTCGGGTTGACCCGGTTTGGTCCATCAGGCCGGTCTGAACCACTTGACAGGTTCGTTGACCGGATTGACCCGTTGACAGGTTCGTTGACCGGATTGACCCGTTGACCGGTTCATTGACTGATCTGACCCGTTGGCCGCGTTGATCGTGTCGGGTTGACCTATCGGGTTTTGGGCTAGTATGACCGGGTCTTTTGATTCGTTTTGACTGTTGACTTTGACCGGGTCAGCTTGACCCATTTATCTTATTGGGTCGGTTCTTCTTGACCCGTTTCTGTAACTTTTTACCCAGTTTTTTACAAATATTAACAGCCCGTTTTCGGCCTTTTTTTTGGCATTCTAAAGGGGAAACTTGAATGTGGACATTTAACTTATATCGATGACATCCCAAATGACAATTTTGTCCTAAATCGGTGCCGTAAATAGTTTCCGAAAATACCCAAACAATAATTTCGAACAAAACTTTAAACTAGTATAACTTTGCATCTAGAACTCCGTTTTTGACAAATAATATACCGTTGGAAAGCTTTTTCAACAAGGATTCCAATGACATTAAAATCGAAAACATACTCTATTTATAATAAAAGTTATGCTTGATTTACAGTACAGGTTTTAATGAAAAAAATCCGAATTTTATGCAATATTTTTCAGATTTGCAACTAACATTTTCATGCTAGGCAGAGATTCAAACAATGCTCTGATACCAAATGTAAAATACATTCATATTCCAATATTCATATAAAAGTTGATAATACAATCAACTTCAACAAAAAATCTCCATGGAATATATGCAAAAGTAAATGACAAACCTCCAGCAATAGCAATTGTTGTTTAATCTTCTTGCTTCTTCAAAATATAGGACCTTCCACTGACTGCAATTTTAGAGTGATGGTTTTGAATCTAAAATAAAATTTGCGTCTAATGGGAACCTGTAAAGTCTCATTTTAATACGCATCAAAGACAACTGCCCAAGAGAAGAGACACAACCGTATGACCACATCAGTCCACATCAGTGTAAAGTGTATGACCATAATGTAATTATATTAAAAGTGTAGGACCATAATGCAAAAGGTTTAACAGTTCCGTGTGTGATAACTCGCTTTCGAAATCAATCAGTTCGGTTAACCCAAAATCAGCCACCTTTAACCAAGAGTAACTAAACTTAGTAATAAAAAGGAATTGCAGAGAATATTATTAGTATAGGCTTGGACTGTTTCAACCTTTGCCCGGAAGTTTTTGTCTATTAATATGTTTGCTGATTTGATATCGCGATGAATGTAGACAGGAACAGTATGTTCATGGATATATTCAAGTCCAGTAGCTGAATCTAAGGCAATTTGCATTCTAGTTGACCATGGCAATGGCTCCTTCTCTGATCCTTGTAAATGCTGACTTAGATTGCCATTCTCAATGAACTCATAGACCAAAAACAAGGAGTCCTCAGCACAATATCCTAATAGGCGCACCTGCATGATAAACACAGTAAGAAAGAGGGTTCATGTATCATGTTATATGATCATCTCCACGCACTGATAAAACTATAAAAGAGAGAATTAAAAGAAAGGAATAATTATAGACAACTCCAGAAACAAGAATCGTCAGTGTTTGTGGAGAAGGAAAGTAAATTTACAGAGAGACGAAATCTATTTTGTTTCGTTTCATAAAATATAAAGGCTAAAACGAAGCGTTGTGCTGTGCTGTAAGGGTGGGTCATTCATTTCAGCTTGATGTTTACGTTTTATTCATATTTTATTCTTATTATTATAATAATAACCGACTAGTCGTTTAGGGTAGCCTTGGATGTCGGCAAGTGGACACGACGGATTTCCCAACGGCTACATTTCGGGAGGGAGGGGATTTTATTGCACGAGCGGGTGGGGGGCGTGGGAAACACTGTGGGATTTGGCGGATAAGGTGGGGTGTTTTGGGAGAAAGTGATTGATGTGCGTGGGACAGGGAGCGCGTGTGTCTCTGTGTCTGACGTGGTTTGTAGTGCCGCGTGGCGGCAGCGTAAAACTTAAAAGTCTAACAGATGATGTAACCGGGGATTGACACATGTAGAAAATTCCATTAATGAAAAAAAAAAAATGACATATAACAGTCGATTTGTAGTCTAATATATTTCGACTATTTTTATTTTTATTATTTTTTATTAACGGAAAATAAATTAAATCACGTGATTTTATGACTAATCTCAACATCTTGAAAATTAAAATAAGTAAAGATAGTTATATAGTATATTATAATTTCTTCTAGATTTTTTTTATTACTTGTTCGTATTTTTATGATTGTGCAAGCATGCTTGTTGCATGTGTTTGAGATTTATTTTTTATGATATTTTAATTAATGATAAATTCAAGGGATTTGTCATAAAGTCAACAAATAAAAAAAAATGTTCAAAAAAAAAATAAAAAATAAAAAATATAACATTTGTTAAAATCTATAGTTTGTATATATGCTGCTATTCAGGTTCGAATCATCTTATCTTCCAAGATTTAAGTAAGTGATTATAACGATGGAATTTTGTGTTAGTCATCTAAAGGAATTAGTTGACGTGCACGTCGAAGACCCTGTTTTCAATATATATATATATATATATATTCTATTTAACTAAACATCGCCAACAAAAAAGTTTTATAAATTAACAAAAACACCCTCACCCACCCACATTTGTCAAATTCCGACAACTACTGTCGAAAGGTAGCCAGAATCTGACGTAATAGCGTACTACCTGCTGGATCTGGTCGGTTGTGCGCCAATCTAGCTGAAAAATGGCATATCCACAGCCAAATATCTGGCCGTTGACAGCCGGATCTTTTGCCACATCTAGCTATTAATGACGGCTGATATGTGGTCGTCGTTGACAGCCAGATGTGACCAGATCTAATCGTCAACGGCCAAATCCGACCATAACAGTGCATGACAGGCCAAATCTGGTTCTCATCCCTATATTTATAAAAATACTACTCAAAATTAAAAAACAAACACACCCAATTGTGTTCTCACATTTTTGAATTGATTCTCATCCCTTTATTTATAAATAGTATATAGGATATTCTACTTTTAATAGGATTCATATTTCAATTCCCAATAGAACTCCCATAAGTTTGTATACATGCTGCTATTCAGGTTCGAATCATCTTATCTCCCAAGATTTAAGTAAGTGATTATGACGATGGAATTTTGTGTTAGTCATCTAAAGGAATTAGTTGACGTGCACGTCGAAGACCCTGTTTTCAATATATATATATATATATATATTCTATTTAACTAAACATCGCCAACAAAAAAGTTTTATAAATTAACAAAAACACCCTCACCCACCCACATTTGTCAAATTCCGACAACTACTGTCGAAAGGTAGCCAGAATCTGACGTAATAGCGTACTACCTGCTGGATCTGGTCGGTTGTGCGCCAATCTAGCTGAAAAATGGCATATCCACAGCCAAATATCTGGCCGTTGACAGCCGGATCTTTTGCCACATCTAGCTATTAATGACGGCTGATATGTGGTCGTCGTTGACAGCCAGATGTGACCAGATCTAATCGTCAACGGCCAAATCCGACCATAACAGTGCATGACAGGCCAAATCTGGTTCTCATCCCTATATTTATAAAAATACTACTCAAAATTAAAAAACAAACACACCCAATTGTGTTCTCACATTTTTGAATTGATTCTCATCCCTTTATTTATAAATAGTATATAGGATATTCTACTTTTAATAGGATTCATATTTCAATTCCCAATAGAACTCCCATACTTCTATTTATATTACAATTGTATTCTTTATTAAATAATTTTACCTAGAAACAAATAGGAAAGCAAGTTACAATATCCCAATATCAGTTAACCAATTTTTATATCGGTTTTGAGTGTTTTTGAATCAATTAACCAAATTTCAACTTGGTGATTTTGATTGTTCATAGAAGTTTAGTTAAAATAGTTATTCTTAATAACTAAGAAAAAGTATGATGAAAGCCATACAAATCGTGTGGAGATAAGTGTAGAATCCGTGCGTGGGGTTGAAATCATGGTTTTAAAACCCACTCCGACCCAACCAGTTCAACTGGTTGAATCAGGAACCAGTCATCGAGCCGAGTCAGTTCGACTAAAAAATCAGAATTTTCGAATGACACAGTTTGAACCGTAATTAGATTGAATTTTTTGTTATGAACTATTGGTCCAACAGGTTCGACCCAACGGTTGAACCATTTTTTTATTATTTTATTCTTCATAACTAAGAAAAAGTATGATGAAAGGCATATAAATCGCGTGGAGATAAGTGTAGAATCCGTAGGTGGGGTTGGAATTGGATTGAACCGGTAAAGTAATGGAGCTCTGCCCCACAACAACAAAATGATGATATCAGAAGCCCCCAAACCTAACCCATCTAACCAACTAATCCACTACCCTACCAAATCACCTTTATTTATTTTCACATATTATTTTATGTTGATTTATTTTTTATTTTTTTTCTATTTAATTTGCAATTTTTTACCCCAGAGATGTGCCCCAAACCATGACCTTGATTTCAAAGTGCTCTCCATTTAAATTTCTATTAGTTCATATGATAATTAAAAATTCATTTTCAATTCCCAAAGTTAAAGTTTAAAAATTTTGACTTTTAAAAGTAAAACCACCAACCAACTACCTATTACTATTTTAATACCCTTTTATCTAATAATTTTGAATGGAAAAAAAAGTATAAAGTGCTTATTAATAAGGAACAAAATGATTCTCATTATACAATACTTATCATTAAGGAACAAAAAAAAGTATAAAGTTTTATAGTAAGATGACAAGACTTTAGCCATCTGGATAGTTATCCAGAAGTTTCTGACTCATTAAGCTTATAGGATTATTCAAAGCTAGCCCATACACTTCGGTTATAAAAAAAAAATTATTTGTGGTTCAATTTTGATTTTGAACTTTATAAAATTGACGATCAAACGTTCACCTTTAATCCGTACTTAAAAAATTTAGGATGTTCACAAGAAAGATTGACTATGAATTAACCATCTTTAGGTAGTTTGGTAGTTTGCTTGTAACTATTGGGTATATTATTCAAGAGGTTCTGAGTTCGAATCCTTATGACTAATAATAAGAGGTAGCCACTAGAGGTTTACCTGATCATTAACTTCAGGGTTCTGAATGACTAATTGATGTGTGTTCAAGCTGATCTGAACACTCTTGGATACCAAAAAAAAAAAAAAAAAAAAGATTGACTATGAATTATTGCAACATTTT